>NC_037591.1:23125954-23425954 GCF_003073045.1 Pomacea canaliculata | reverse complement strand
ACACGAGTGCTTGGATTGGATCGCCCATGCCAGTTTGCTGGATGCCTGGCAATATTTCTTCGTGTTTATTTTCCTTGACGATGTGTGATGGACGATTCAAAGCGAAACGGATGCTCAGCGGGTCAAAAGTCAACAGCGGCATCCAGTCAGAGGAGGGCGGCATGACGAAATTTAGGGCGATAACCGGCAGAACTGAGGCTACAGCTTCACCTAAACGGAATTAAGACAAGGAAATGTGTCTGCAAGGAAAGAACTGAACGAATATAAGATTCTTTGGGGAAACTAGAGGGAGGGACTCGAGGGAGGGATGGGTAAACAGGACAGTACCGGTCTGCTCAGCGAAGAACCCTGTAGCTCTTTCCTGTTACACAACTCAGTCTTCCTCTCTGTCTCTCATTGCTCCGATCTGACACATTTCGTATATTCATCTCAAACAGTTTTTTTTTTTCTACAGAAGAACAAAGCGTGGCCACATCACCTGTCCACGAAGACTGTGGACGTTTGAAGATATCTCGTCTTGTGGGTAGAAGACTTCTCGACTAGGGTGTACAGCTGAAGCTGGATAATTCCTGCTTGAAGCAGCTTGACGGAAAAGCAAATCTCTTACAGCCATGAGTAATCTTCCAGCACAGAGACTAGTTACGTCCCTTCAACGATGGAGCAGAACAATTCCACATCCACCACGACGAAACTTTGTAGGCACAAACTCCAGCTATTTCCCTGTGATACAAGGAGAATACAATTCCACAATCAACGACACAAACTTTACAAGCACGAACGCCACCCACGTCCATTCGGATGAGGAATACTCCAAAATATTCATAGGACTGAGCAGAGTGAGGAGGTGATGGTGTGGGCAGCGGTCAGTGTAGGCATCCTGGCTGTCGTCGCTGTTATCCTTCGCCTCATCATGCCCCTCATCAGGAAGAAACACCGAAAATCTAAGGAAGCTGCGAAAAATGACATCAAGGGAAGCTCGAGGTATGTCCAGCATCTCCTTTCTTTAGCTTAGCAAGAGTGTAGAATGAAGACCATGTTCTTACTACGCCTTTATTCATAGCATCATTCCCTGTAATATACAAATATTATTTTTATAGATGATGATGATGATGATGGATGATAGATGATGATGATTGATTGATTGATTGATTGATTGATTGATTGATTGATTGATGATGATGATGATGATGATGATGATGATGATGATGATGATGATGATGATGATGATGATGATGTGCAGCAACCTACTGGAGTCTGGAACTCCCTCATCATCATCGAGGGCTTCCACCATCTCCGGTGACATGGAATTCTGGAATCTGAACGACAGTCAGAAGGATTTGCCGACAGTTTCAGGGAGCCTTGAGAGGCACCATAAGCAGTCTGCTTATGGAAATTTGAGCACAGAGGTGTCGTCGCTCCTGTATATCTCCCGAAGATGAAAGTGTGAGTAGTGTTTGGGCTCAGTGGATTATTGTGCTTTGACCCTCGAGATAACTAAGTGTCGTCACGGTATAGCAACTGTGTAATAGCTCCGATGTGTAGTGGATGTGTGTTGGTGTGTCTGTAGGCATGAGATAGTGCACGTAAGCCTAGAATTTACAAAATGTATTCCAACGAACCTGTCGAATGTCATTCTGAAGGAACTAACTATTGTTAACCCTCTGTTCACAGTGTAAGTGTAGAAGTCGACACATCGTCGCAAAAACGTTTGAATGACGAGCTGTCTTCGATCATAAGTACACCAGTTCTTCAAAGGTAAGCACTGTCAAAGTTTTGATTTTGCTTTTTTCCTTGCCTTGTCGAAGGACTGGTGTCTGAAGAACGCAAATAAAGGAGTGCACGAACATTAGCATTTTTCTTTCTCTTCAAATAACCTGTAATGAGGAGTGCACAGCTGAATAAATGCTTGACAAAACGTACTGAGTGAAACTTGAGTGGAAAGGAATTTTACTGTAAGGGTTCTGTAGGTGAGAGACAGACAGACAGACAGACGACAGACAATTCCTAAATTTTATGATGTATGTGATATTGGTAAGTTGACTCTATTACAGAACTTTATGTGACAGTCATTAAAGATGACCTTATTATCTTGCAGACTAACGTCTCTCAACTTGAGTGACGAGTACAGGCGCAACTGGCAAACCACCTATGACAGCGAATTCAAGCTCACTGAAGGGTGAATAATGCACTATTTTAAAGTCTTATGCTTTTTATTTTATGCTCTGTAGTTTGCCCTGTTTCTTTGTATGAAATTCTAAAGCTTATATCGTAGGTCACGGGTGAAAGCCTTTTGTCAAAGTAGGTTTATGAGGAGGGAATGTTCGCCATATTCAGCTGGCTCAAAAGAGACGTTCCATAAATAAACTGTTCGAATTCAACCATGCATTATGAATTTGAAAGAAAATCTTTCAGTCGAACATCCCACGCATTAGCGTTCATCCATAATGATAAAATCTTTCAGTTATAGAATAAAGTTCTGTGCTCAAGCTTTCTTAACAGTTGTTTTGCATTTTCCTTGTTCATTATCTTTTTATTTATTTTTTTATATTTATTTTTGCCTCCGTCACCTGTGAAAGAGTATCATTGCTTTAGAAACAACTTAATGAGTGCTTACACAAGTATTGCAGTCCTACAATACCTTTGATATCTTGCAGCAAGATTTGTTGAATGATGGTGTGTTTTCTGTTTGGTATTTAGACTGCGTCATGTGACACAACCACCCGACAGTCGACAGCTGCGCGTACCCGTCTTGATACACCAGTCTTTTCGTAGACAAGAGGACGACAAAGAAATCAGCCTACGATTTTAACTGAAAATAACCTCGTCTTGCCTGTGATAGGAATGGCCTGCTATCATCATCGTACTTACTCGCAGAGTGAAAACCTGCAATGATGTGAAACACTGTGTTATGATTTGGACTGTTGTGTATTATATTTGGACACCTCGCAAACTCACGCAAAGACAATATTTGGACAGATTATGACCCACGCAGTCATAACACTGGGTCAGACATGGTAACCTGCAAACTAAGAAGTCGCTTGCCGTTTTAATCAGGAAACCATGGAGAGAAAGAAAGTGAGTGAGTGAATAAATAAATTAATGGATGTAAGAAATAAAGACAAAAAGTACGGAGAAATGAACGAGTCATCACACGATCAACAACACCAAAAACGTTACAAAAAACCTTGTAAAATGTGTTTGAGAGAGGGAGTGAGTGAGAGAGAAAGCTATTTTTACTTGGTAAATAAAGTATTTGTAATATTATTCTCTAATCACTCTTATTTCATATCTGTTTTTTCCGTCCATTCCTACAGCTGTGTTTGAACGCATTAAAAGTTTCATGCCATCTTTATACAAAATGTTATTATAACTGTGGTTGAATGCAGTCAGAATTTTGTATGTCCTTGTATTGTCTGTCACCGCAAGTGAGAGAGACAGACAGGTCTGGATAGCGGACGTTGCCACAACAATTAATCTTATGTTGTAATTTTTATGGTCCACAGAATGTGGAGATAGTTTTATGCGCACTTAAAACAGTACAGGAAACATTTCATCCCAGTGTGCAAAATAACCTTTAAAGCAGAATTACCTCGATACAGAATGAAATAAAACTATACATCTGCAGAAAAACACAGGAGTAGGGCAGTTACAAAGGTTTTTTTTTTTAAAGTGCATCAGCTATTAGTATCTTCAATATACCTGTAATAATAAAAATCATCATCTATAAGGCATCTATTCAACAGGTAGTCATGCTTTGATCATGCACAACATTCAGGAAAGACGACGAGTAACTCACCAGTCAGGCCGGAAAAGCAAAACATACAGATCCATGGCAAAATCTGGCAGATGTAAAAATGAGGAGTGCTTCAATTTTCACATCATTAAGTTGCAACTGTTTTCCGCAGCTAAAATAACAAAATAAAAAGAGAAAATGTCCCTACACTAAAAATTAAAAAAAACAGTTGAACCTATGTAAAAACAATTGCTGCTGTTTATGTCCACGAACTTGTATCCGTGGTGTGACTGAAAAAGTTATGATTGTCCAAGGGAAGCAACCTTTGAGTTTAATTTTCCAGCTGAGGTTATTCTTCTTGGATTTCTTCCCGTCCCCTGGCTCGGTAGGTACATATCAATTTTATTCCTTTTAAATTAAAGTTTAATGTAAGTGTACTAATGTCGGTGTGGAGCTTACGCAGATGTCCTGATTACAATCTCATTAACTCATTAATAACAAACCAGTATGATATTTCAAGGATTCTCAGTCCGGAAAGATGAATGCTTTCTCCAGACATGACAGACTTAAGATAAGACTCATACCAGTTCCTCTCGTAGTAGTAGTAGTAGTAATAATAATAATAATAATAATAATAATAATAATAATAACAACATGAATTTGTTCATTGTAGGTTATCTTTTTCATTAGTGGGAGCGGTTGTCAATGGACAGTTGAGACGGGCTCTGCTGTGCAACGAATCACGTGACCCTTGTTGCAAACGATGTTGCGAGCAAGAGGGGCGAGACATGTAACTGCTCTGGCCACATCATTCACATTTACTTAGCCTCATCCATACTTTGCTGTGCAATGCAGTGTACAGAAGGGAAGATGTGGCACGAAATGCACACAGATGCATTATCAGAACGACTAAGGCAACTGGATAAACTGCTTATATGTTATAAGCATTTTAGTAGACTGCTTGCAGAGAATATGGATAACTAACTGTTAACTAGCTGTTAACCAGAGATACTACATATACTACATATATCTTTGTAACCTGGCTTATTAGCCTTACGTTCTTTGGAGTTGAATCAATTAAGAGGATCAAATAAGTTCTCTATCTGTCTCTGCTGTTTTATTTTGCTTTTATATTTTGTTTTATGCTTGAACTAAATAACATTAACGATATCAAGTGTCGTTTCTCCCCTACCCTCCCCTCTCTCTCGCTCTTTGAGATATATATAATTTATATGTTACGGCCAAAGCCCGAAGTGCAGCTAGTTCACAAACTGACCGGCCATTTCTCACTTCGGCCGAAAGGTGTGGTCAAGACCTGATGTACTTGAAATGACCAGTGTAAATGCTACTTTGGCCGGTCATTTCACGGAGTGGCGGGAAATTCCTGGCCAAAATTTAATGTACTCATATATCCGTAAAGCAGATGTTGACAGAGGTCACGTTGATCCAAGAAACGTTATTGAAGTTGCTACGAACGTCGAGGGCGCTTTCTACAAGCTAGGAACATAGATATATCAGGGGAGACTATTCCCTAGTTAGATGCTAATGAAAATTATTTGTGTGCACATTGCTCTCCCCTGACGTATTAAAAAAAATATAAAATAAATAAAAAAAACAAAAAAAACAGAGTAACTTGGACTTTAAATTTGAGTTTCGGCTTCACCAAGAAACAGTTTGTCAACCCAGACTATTTTTATTTTATGATGGAACATAAAATCTTTTATATGCCCTCTCCTTTCTTGATCCTTTGCTTTCTCTTGTTCTCTCATCGTATGAGTGGTATGTCTCTCTCCCACGTGTTCACTTGCACTCCGTCAACCCTTCTTTGTAATACACATGTTCAGAGCAATATGCGTTTTCTTAATATATGTGGAAATATGTGGAATGCAGAATCAAAATATCTGTGGAAATTTGATGAACTGCATAAGTTTATTAAATATCTGTAGAATTGTGGAAATTCAGTGTTTAATTATCTGTCGGAATGTTGAGTTTTCACTGAGTTGTGAAGATGAATTGCACAGTTTATTTAGTAATTACTTCAGGCAAAATAAGGATGAGTATGTACAAGCTCCTTTGTTTGGACCGGAAACTGTTGACCATTCGCCAGCTTGACCTAGTTCAGCCGGTGGGGGTCACAGGGCCACTGCACTTTAATCAGAAGCGATCGCGGCAAGCGAACGGTTATCGATGTCAGGGAGACAGACACCTTGTCAACGAACCTCCTTCGTCACGTGACCGACAACCAGGCTAAAGTGCGCCCTGTGCTGACGGGCAGGCTGGGCGCGACAGTTGTTTTGATGAAGTCCTCACAAAGGTGTTTGCTCCTACTTTCTCACGCAGAGTGGGCGCAGCTTTCTGAGTTGCCAGATTGTATTTGTTTGTTATTTTTTACCACGCGGGGATTGAATGTACTTTGTGTTATATTTTCCATGGGTTCGGTTTACCTGTTTTCTTTCGTTCGATTTTTTTTTTACTCCCTTACCTAATTCCCCCAACCACCCTGAAAGTAAACATGTTATAGACAACTAGTTTAACATATTAATCATTCATTCGTTCTCCTCTGTCAGACGAAAACAGTTTGTTTTTCGTGGGAATGGGAATTTGGTTTGGTTTTTTGTGGAGGTTTTTTTGTTTGCTTTGTTTGGAGGGTGGAGTGTAAGAGTGTTTTTGCCTTTTTATTAACTTTTTGGGCTGTTTCTTTACTATCCCTTTGTAGGTGTGTATGTGTCTGTGTGAGTGAGAAAGAGAGTCTCTGTGTGGTTCCACGAATTTTTTTCCAAAAAGCAGTTTGTTTTCAGAGCCTACTTTTACGGTTATAATGACATGTTTTCTTTACCCAACCCCCCAACCCCCCACCTTTCCCTCCATTAGGGCAAGGAAAACAGTAACGTCCGCTTGCAAAGCACATGCAACAAAAAGGATGGAAAGTATAATGGCCTCTTCGTATGGACCTCCTCCTGGTGCACTGCTAAGGTAGCGCTCCTCGCCCTCCATGCACCAGTGGCGTGTGAAGCAGTCTCCATCAGAGATCGTCAGTTTATGATAAACAGCTAACCTTAACCATCAGTTCCCCTTGCACGGTTGTTGCAGTGAAATGTTGAAATCTGCAAGTCGACCTCGTGTTCAGGAACAGATCCAGGCTCTACCAGTATCCCGCTTACCTGAGGGCTCGGCCGGATACCTCTCAGGTAAAAATACAGCAAATATTTTTTAAGCAACCTCTACCCCTCCCCCCTCCACCTCGATGCTGTGGATGCTGTTTTGTCGATGTCTGATGCTCTCTAGAGCCCTGCATACTCAGCACTCGGCAGACAGCCAAGGTCGATCTCTAAGTGCACCGACCTCTCACCCTTTGACCCCACTCCCTTCCCATATCGATAAAGGTATGCTACGTTTCCTTGCTGGTCTCATCGGGAAATTTTCAGCAACACTAGCGACATCCGACGAAGGGGGCAAGAAAAAAGTGTCAGGTTAATTTAGAAAGCTGGTGACCTTGCATGAGATAAGTGTAGCTACTTCTGACGCCTTCATCGAAACACGGGTACACACCTGTCTATGATGCAATCGGTGAGGTGGTGTGACTTTTATTAGGGTCAGCGGTATATAGGAACAAAAGTTCGGGTCCCCGATACTGTTGTGGTGGGTCTGTACTCGTAAGTTATAGTGCCAATGACTTGTTAAATATTTAATGCGTTATACCGTTTGGCAACAAGCCAAACCGGGTGATGTCGACATTTGATAGACGGGTGGAATTGAGTAAGGGGCGTGGCCAACTTTATGTTGACGCTGGTAGTTTTTTCTGTTTCCTTTACGCATCATTGAATTCCATACACTGTTATTTATCCTCACAACCATTTTGTAAATTAAGAGCATCCCTCTGTAGAGAATGCACTCAGGAGAAAAGTTTATCGTGGCACAGCAAACCGACCACAAGAATGCACGCGCACAAACACACATGCAATGGATGTCGATCATGTGCTGGTCACACAGCCATATCTGACACACGAACTAAGGCCTGACCTTGATAATAAACTTTAGCGACAGCAGAGGAATGCGGTTAGGTGGAGGGTAAGTACAGGTAGGGGAGAAAACCTATATCGGCCAGCGGCCTCGTGACTGCCTGTGCATGGCCACGTCACGAGACCACGTTTAGATCACGAACTTGTATTACTGGACTGCTGGCAGACGATTGTTTCCAGTTAACTACTAAAGCGAGGCATCATACTATAAAGCTTCCGGTTTATTCACATTTTAGATTAACTACTAAAACGAAGCATGATACTACAAAGCTTCCGGTTTAGTCCCATTCTTTGTTTAGGCTCGCAGCAGAGAAAATGGAGCTTTTCTAATTTATTTAAGTGTAAATTTGGTGAGGGTAGCTATGAAAATTAATTTATTTAACATTAAAATACTCTTTTTAAAAAAAATGAATCTCAACCATATGTAAGATATATATATAATAGTATATATTATGTAAGATATATATATATTAGAGTCTCAAACTCGATCACGGGATCCCAAAACCGCTGCTTTCTGAAGTGTCAACCCTAACCAGAAGTAGCAAATTTTTCCAAATAACATTGATTGCAGTCAACATTCTCATGGTAACCACTTAACACATTTTTATATATGACTATTCTATCACAAAATGTTATTAAAATATTTAAAGCAAAATTTTTTCTAGAGTATGCTGTCACCTTAAAAGGTCATAGGTGATTCTTAATTCGTTTATGTTACCTTTTCATTTTTATTTTCTCCGTTCGAAGATGTAACGCATGGTTCTATGCATATGATACTTATTTTGACATATCTCCTGGACGCAAAACAAACGGACGTCGTCATTTTTAAGAAAGCAATTTGTGAGAAAAGAACAACAACAACAACAAAAAAAAGGATAAGGGAGTGAGGGAGTGAACGAGCGAGTCGGTGGTGGCTGAATCCACCGCAATATTTATCTTCTAAACTACAAACGGAAAGAGCCGTCTCGTACCGCTTTTTAAAAATCTTTTTCGTCTATATGCACTGTGCGCCGACAGTCTTTCTTTAGGGACGATACCCGAACGACTCCGGGTACCCTGAAGTATTATATCAGTGAAAACTTCTGTCTTTATTAGAAATGATAGAGCCTAGTCTGGTTTTAAAACCACCTGACATTGGAAATCTGTGTACAATGCTCTTATTATAATTACTGGAAGAATGGTGGAGTATGATTTTCCACAATGATTATCAGTGTTGACGACTACGACACAGAGTGTGTTTTTCTATTCTGTGTTTTGTTCTATCCCCCGTCGTTGGTGACGATATAGTCCCTATATGATTTTCACCCTCTAATGCCAGGTTGTCCTTGCCTCCATTTAAAAAAATAGATTGAAGGTTTTTCTTCTCTGTGTTAGTAGAGTTATGCCTCACCCCTTGTTGTTGTCTTCAAAATCGCTGAAATTCTTTCGGAGTTGAACAATTATAGTTTCTTCCACTTTGTGTTTATTTTTTTCCTACACCTTATACTTTTTGTAAAATCCTGTCGGGTAATTCTGGGATTTCTTCTACTTTCCAGCTTTGGCATTTCAGAGCAAATCCCACATGATTTGAATCTTTCCTGTTGTGAAAGAGCTTTTTCTTCTTTATTTCTTTCACGATTTTCCTTTCCTTTCATTAACATCTGAGTATCCGCCCACTTGTGTCTGGGATTTTGTGGGCGAATACATGTGTGTGGGGTGTGTGGGGTGGGTGGGTGAGTGGGTAGGGAGGTGTGTGTATGTGGGTGTGTTTGTGGCTGTTTGACTCTCACAGGTTGTATGAAAGAATGCCCATTACATCCTGGCTGTCTATGCTAGCCTTTTTTTTTCTCAATAGGACAAGTAAGAGCTTGGCATCCTGAGTTCCATAAAGACCAAAAGCGAAAAGTTCATGATCTGGAAACAGCAGAGCTCGACCTTGGAGTTTCTGGGTCTACACTGTAGGTGTAGTTCAACGCCCGCAGGGAGGGCAGACAGCACTTAGTCGGTCGCTCACTCCTCCCCTTCCCTACGTGCTCCAAGAGCAGCTTAATACCAACAAAAAACACTTTCATGTCATCACAACCTCCCCTTCTGTACCATTCACTCTCCTTCCCTTCATCCACCCATGTTCGCATCCAGACTGGCACTCGGCGTCACGCTCTGCTGCCCATTGATTCCAAGACCTGATAGAGGTCACGACCGGTCACAACAGGGGGTCGACAGTTCAGGCTACAGTACAGTGCAAGGCCGACATAAATACAGACCATACGGACTTCATATTCAACTCACTACCGACTCCTAGGAGACCATACATAGTGCCAAAGTCAGATCACGTGACTTTTAAAACCCTGTTGGGAGTACTTTGTGCGTGATACAACTAAAACCTTCAAGTAGCGTACTTTCCTAATAGATACAATACTAAAACCCATGAGACTGTTGTCGCAATCTTTTTCACTGAATTTTTGCCAAGCTGAAGATAAGTATCGCTATCCGGAACCATTTTTTGTATAATTCGTTGTAGCTGACTGCATCCGGCAGTATTTGTTGCAATGTTTCATAGAATTCTACTAAGCTAAAGATAAGCATTGATGTCAAGAAGAATTTATTTTTTCTTAGAATTCTTTGTAGTCTACCGCATCCGGCATTGTTTTGAAGTGTTTTGCATCGTGATGGATGTCGCATAATTCACAATATTGCTGGCGGTACACCAGCCGAGGACCGTAGGACGCGGTATGAATTCCGAGACAGTAATTATTGTTGTTTTATTCCATTGACCGTCCTTGAACCAACATTTGGTGTTGGCATTTAACGCCTAGTCATCAGCAAAAGCTACATAGGAACTAGGTTCTCCCCCGACACACACACCACCACCAATACCACCACTACCACCACCACCACAACCACCACACCACATTAATTACTTAATTTAATTAGACTGTTGTGTTGAGGCTCAAGCATTCAAAAAGATGATTCATCATTTCTCTAATTCACACTCACGAACACACACATGCAAAGACCCACATCTAAGAATTCAACTCCTACATTCTAGTGGGCATTGTGTAGGCTGTAGTGTAGACGAGATTTCAACCGGATTGTGCATTGAAAATGGCGTACATGCTCCAGTTGAGTGAGCAAATGGTTGAACACTCGCCTTGACTAAGGTGTCCCCGTGTAGGGCTTCATGCGGATGTTTGGGCTCATACTTCTGTTTTTCTCGTGCAAGTGTCACAAGTGTTCCCAACCGCAACATGCACACATATCTGTCTACGTGTGTGCGTGTGTCTGTGTGTGCACATGCAATATGTTTCATTCATTTTCTGTAGCGTCGCCAACAAAGAAGTTCGCTATTCAAGGTCCGCACGTAGGACCGACAGGTAAGATTCAGTAAGATTCATCGTGCATGTACACGTGTAGACGCACATGTTTTTGTGGATGCTTGGAAGCAGCTTGTTCTATATCACATGCGTGCACGCAATTCTGACTTTCCCCCGTGCTTCTAGCTGCACGTCTAAGTGCCTGAGTGCATGCATGCATGCACGCGCCATGTTCATTCATCTCATTCATCGTCGCACGGTCGATTTTGCTAATGACCAGACGATAAGGTTTCGCACCACACGGTCCCTGCATAGGACGGGCAGGTCGTTCACTAGACTCGCCGTGAACTAGTTTTCCGCAGGGTGAACGCCGTAAAGGCCGTGCACTCACTTAATGTCTCCAATGCACGTGGCCCCATTACGCCAGACGTAACGCGTAACGCCGCATGCGAGGCACAGTTCTGAACAGTTGAATAATTATACAAAAGTATCGGGGACGAATAGTGAATCGTAGCTAAATAACATTGTCTATGTCAAAATTGTCTCTCTCTCTCACGCCCTCACGTACGCCATATTACGCCCCCTCCTCCCCAACACACACAGAAAGAAGTCAGCAGTTGTGGGTGTGACTCACTGTTGATCCACCTAACGATTTGCGCCACCCCACGCTCCCACCCCTATCCCCTAGCTGCTTGCTCAGCTGTCTCGAAGTGACTGTTTCGCGCTCAAATATTCTATTTGATTAGATCACTCATCCGCAACAACCTGAATTCCACGAACTGACTAACACGCAGAGCCAAGAGCATCTTTGCCGATGAAGACGTAGCTTCCACTCGCAAATACCAGCTTGCACTCCTTCAAAGCATTTTGCACTTTAAAATGTTAAATAAGTTAAAAAACAAACAAACACGAAACCACTCGTTTATGTGTTTTGTCTCCCTGGGCGTGCCCGACACCGACTGATCCTCCATCCGCATCTAATTTAAGAACGATGACATCGTGTGTTGTGGAAATGTGATTGTATACACTCGTAACTGAAACTTTACGATTATTTAGAAACAAGAAACTTTGCAGGGCCCTATAACTGAAGACAGAGACAAAGGTTCCACGCCCCCTTCTGTCTTTTGTACGGTCCGCTGACATGACTATAGACATCTTACTAGGGATGTAGGCAGTAAGCAAAGATAAAACAAATTCCGAAGGTCTGGATGTGTAACCCTAGCCTTTATTCTAGATGGAGAAAAATAAGTCAAGTCCTTGAACTCCTCAACAAATGAAATAGTAGATGGAATTGGCAATACTGAAGTCTATCCACGATATTGATTGCCTGCAGGCCTTGATGAAAACTAGTTCAAAAAAATTAAACTGCTGAATTAAATAGGTCAAGGAAGTGAAATAAAAGTCCGAAATTTTAAAAGAAAATGATTGAGATTGCCATTATCCTTCATTTCAGCCCTACTTGTGATTTGTCTTTCTCTTTATTTATTTTATCTATGATGTCATTTCACGGTATTTTGTGTTTCACTTTTGAATAAACTTTTGTTAACGTAAAATAAACGTAGATATCTGGAATTGGCATATTTTATAATAAAGATACGAAGTATCCAATTATAATCCCTCAAATCTAGGATTTAAAAACTATCCTTTTGCCTGTTGAAACTTAATATTGTTCCTCTACTCGCTCGTTCCCTGGACGTGTATAGGTGGACTGCTGTCTGTCTGCCGAGACCAACGATTAGCCTCTTGTGAAGTTCTCCGCTGTTAGTCTCGGCGAGCCTAAACAAAAAATGGGATTGAACCGGAAGCTTTGTAGTATCATGCCTCGTTTCAGTAGTTAACTGGAAAAAATCGTCCAGTTATACAAGTTCGTGCTCGTTCACTCAGTCATATGCACGTGCTTAATCACACACGCGCACACAGACACACATATATGATCACACACACTATACGCATATATAACACGCACACGCTCAGACAAACGCACACAAACATTCAAATAAGCGGAGAAACGCACACGTGCACACGCCCTCATGGTTTGTCGTGCATGTATATAATGTCTGCACCACCCTTTCACCTCACGCGCACTGCTGAAAGGCCGAGGTGAAGGGTGTACACGTGTGGGTAGATGGCGTGGCAGCGGTAAAGACTTGTCACTGATCCTCCCTGTTGCCGGAGTATCAAGGACGCGGGTGCACGAAAATGGAGGCGCTCACATTGCACGTGTTATAGCTCAGTTTCATGAGGTGGGGTTTTTTTTTCAGTTTAAGGAGATTTTAATGTTAGCAGCTGTCAAAAGGTTTAGACGGGTTGAACGCTGGCGGGGGGGAGGAGAACTCCAGGCTGTTCTGTGACCTCAGGCACGACGGCTGGTCCGAGTCGGAGGGAGGGTAGATTTATGAGGAATTCATGCATGCTCGAATGAACACATTCACAGAAACACGAGTAAGAGAAATCATATTCACCCACTCACACAGTTCATCCATTCAGACACATTACTTGCCTTCATAGACAAAACATAATATATAATTGTATGACATAATACATAAATATAAAATATTCACAGATGCATATATACACAAAGAAAATACAGGCATGTATCGATGTAGACCAGTCTTTATGCTAAACGAACACACCCACACACGCATGTGCTTCTCTTGACACAGCTGTGGAGTGTCCTGTACGCTTGTCTGGATCTCGCACGATCTCTGAACCGTTTGCACTTGTGTCCCTTTGTCATGTTTTGTGACCTTGTAATGTCCACATTTGGTGACACAGAATCACAACTTGCTCCAGCCTGTTATGCGCCTGCACGACACACAGAGAGGTGGTGAGGACAGCAGCCACGTGTCGCACGGTAGGTGTCGCGAGGAGAGGTGTTACGTTCTACCTTATCTACAATGGCGAGGCAACACAAGAGGCAGAGAGCAAAAGGGAGCTCAGGTGCGATTTATGAAGTTGTTTCCCAGAAATAAAACGCAGCAGGAAGTTGAAGGTCCTGTGGGTTTTACCCAGTGTTCCTCCACGAGTGTACACCCTTGAAAACGCTCCCCTCCCATTCTCTCCCCTCTTCCCCCCCAACACCAAATCGGGAGGAGTTTACGCTAATGCGACGAAAGGTCGCTAGGAACTGTGTTTCGGTGCTAAGCTAGATAGGCTTACATCGAGTTTTTTTTAAACATTCGTACTTGAAACCCTGAGATGCGGATTTTTAATCTTAAAGTATGCGGATTTAGAACTCACACACCAGCTCATTGGCGTGCGCGCGCGCACACTCACACCCATCGCAGTCTTTACCAGTCTTTACTGGTCGCTCTACTCCCACATCCTAGTATTCATTTTTAAATGACAGCCACACGCTCTCTGGAAATTTAAAAACAACAGTTCCAAGTACATTTCTGTGATACTTCTTCGGAGTGTTACGAGCGATATTGTTTCACTCTTAGTAACTGAGAAATTATTTTAGTCTAGCGGTATTGCACCTTTTAACTTGATTTTGCCCAGCTGATCTTAATAACATTTGATGTATACTGTGTTTTGTTTGCTCCCAAGTCCGCATTTGTTTCATTCCATGTCTGTTATCATAAGCTGTACAACACCCACAAAGTTAAAGGTCAGAGGTAGCCGAAGATTATTAGAGGGAAAATTGGACTGTTGTGGTTAATGTAGTAGTATATCGCGATGGGCGTCTGTTGGGTTATGTTTTTTAAAAGTTGGAGGCAGTTTGGTAGTGTCCTTGTGTGGAAGAAAAGAACAGCATATATAAAACTATAAGTACATCTCTCTGTTCCTGGCACTAAGGACCCACCATTTTCCACATCTAGCGCCGTGTTTTTCAAATTCCACATTAACGGCTTGCATGTCACAAACCGCAGGAACGTTTGCGATGATACCATTTATTTGTCTTGGTAGGCTGGCAAAATGACACCTACATAGTCAGGAAAGAGTCCCTTTGCTTGCAGGAAAAAAATTTCAAGGTATTTGTCAAAAAGAGACCCCACATAATTTCACTTCATTTTCTGCGGGAAGCAACATCCCGATGAGGATGACTTTGAAGCGAGCAGGATGACACCAGCAAAGTATGTTTTCACCAGTAAGCAAGTTAATATATATTAGGATCCTAATTTCGGTTTGGCAGTTGGCCACTTAGCGATGCTTTTACTGTTCATGTTAGTTGACCGTACTTACTCCATCTGCTCTGGTCTGAATTGTGATATAATTATGTACAAAGTATTTTGGTTATCGTGAAGTCGATATTTGCGCTTGGTGCAGACACAACTTATCGCTTTGATATCTGTAAGTGTGCTATATCTAGAAACAGAGATGCTTTTAATAGAAGCTGCAATCTCTAGCGATCAAGGATGAACTGATCAAACGTACCACCAGGTGAGCAAGGGCACACTTCCAGTTCCCCCGAAAAGTTATTGGCACGATTTGTGTTCAGGACAAATGTTATCTTCACTTTGTATGTCGTTCGTTCGTTCAATAGAGCGAAAAAAAAAACCACGTTTTCTTCGCCTCTAATATTTCCTATCTCTAGACATGATATACTGTGAGATGTATTTGGAGATTGCTTTATATATTTACTCCTGTACCTCATCTCTATGCTGTTCAGTGTGCCTATGCGTACCTCAGTGTCCACTTATCTTTCATTTATCATGGCTGGTCCTCGCATCTATCTTGTTCGTGATGCTGCGCGTTATAAGTTCACGTTATTATTATTATTATTATTATTATTATTATTATTATTATTATTATTATTATTATTATTATTATTATTATTATTATTATTATTATTATTATCCTATGTGAATCAACAGCAGCACTTCATATGTTATTATTAATATCATCTTATAAGCTGGAATAATGACTAAGTTTAACAATTCTTTACTGTTGAAAAAGAACCCTTCCCCCCTTAAACAAATATATTGGACGAGGACCTAAAAAGCAAGTGAACAAGAACGTGTATCTCCCCAGTGAGAGACCATTTGTAATAAAGTCTTTGATCATTTGATTATTGTTTAGTACTGTGTCCACGTCAATAAAAGTCGTGGTGACGTTTTTTACACAGTGACGTCAGATTTTCCACTCCAGCGACGTTGTGTACGCATCATTATGACATCATTTTAGTCAGGGACCATGACCTTGCAGTATTCTCTGTTGTGCTAACAGTGCGTCCGACTCTGCCAGCTTGTGTAACGCAGTTCACGCAGCTCACCAGCTGCAATGGATGCCACACCAATGACATCTCGGCACAACTTTCAGTGACTAATGCAGCTGTTTGACGAAGAGGAGTTTTTGAGCCTTCCCTCCTCCTTCACCTCTTCATAGATAGCGTCCGAATAAAAGAAGTGGACACTGCCAATGGTCCACAATATGTGCAGCTGATCATAACATACAACACAGAGAGAGAGAGAGCTTCTTTCTTCCTTGATTCCTGTGCCAGCAGGTCCAGTGAGTTGTGCAGCAGGGACTCGAGGCTTGACAGACGCGAGGGAAACATCCTACACCATGGCCACGCAACCGTCAGCGGGGAACCCGATGTCTTTGGTGGAGGGTCTGCGGCAGATGCGTAGAGAGGCGCGTAACTCGTTAGCAGAGGTACAGCACTCGCTGGCTGATGTCAAAGACTATCTCTCGGAGGCACATGCGTCAGTGGTGGGGGCGAAGTTCTCCTTAAATGAATTAAATTTCTCGCTGGAAGACGTAGACCAGTCTTTGAATGAAATACAGGACAGCCTCAACAGCATTGAGCGGACTCTGTGCGGTGCACGACTCATATCGCCGACGGAAAAGCAAGCCATGGATGAGAAGTCTGGCATGAAAGACGGCGCTAAGAATGAGGTATGATGTACAGGTGAGATCTTGTTGGACAGTTCAATTTGAAGCGTTTTGGTCAAGAAAGTGTATCGGATGAGAAGCGAGGAAGCAACTGTAAAAGAAAAAAAAATACTACGTGGGGAAGAGTGCAGACTGTTCATCGTCTGTCTAACGAAAATAAGGCCACCATGCCCAGTGAACTTAAAGCTTCAAGATTGTTGGACTCCAGTGGATGGCAGTCACCATTCAGCTGTGGTAGTTATCTATTCTGGAAGCTGCTTGTATTTCAGGACATGCTCTTGTCCCGTGTTCCTCCTTGAAGCACTCAGTGTTTCGGTCCCAAAAGCGAGGTCATTAGCATCCCAACTCTTTTACTGTGGCATGCAACATCAGCCTCAGCATGTCAACCTCTTCCACACTTTGTATAGTTTGAGACAAAAAAAGGTCACATCAGCGCTTTTTGTCTCTTTTTTTAAACTGTTGCAGATTTAATGGCGTGTGGGACTGATGTTCACTCTCTGTCCTCTGGATATGTGTGCACGCCCTCGTGAGTGATGGACGCAAAAACTAAAAATAAATAAATAAAAATGCACAAGCAGAAACAGAAACTCTCAAGACCTTTGTTGTCTCAGCACGAAGCGGTCATTTGCAGTTGTGCATCATTTCTTTCTCGTTCCTTTTTCTTTTCTTGGCAAGCATTTATTTAACTGTGCTTCCTTTCTAAGTGCGTGCTATTGTAAATTAGCAAATACAGCCTACATCACGGCCTGCATGCACAGTCCTAAATTCCCCCTTTTTTTATTCTCATCGTGGTGATGCTGTGGGGCTGGTTGCACAAGACGTTCCTAACTTTAAAGCTTCTCAAAAGTAGCAACTTCGTAGTCATTGACATGCAGTGAACGAACGTTTTAGCAACGTTTGAAGTCAGTTTTCTTTTCTTCAATTTATAACAGTTTTAAAAACGTGCGTGCGTGTGTCAGTGTGGGCCGGTCATACAGTTCAAACACTTTAAATGAAAAGCCTAATAAAGGCAAATTACGGCACGTGATCATTGGCTGTGGCTGGTTGTAATCTCATGGTCGGAGTAGGAGCGGGTACATTCTAGTTTGTTTTTGAGCGCACAAGGATGAGACGTGTGTGGGTCTGTGTCTTCTTTGTTTGCACGTCGAAAGTGTGTGCGAGTGAGCAAACATTCTGTTAGTCCTGTGGTGGCTACCATCCTAAAAAAACAAAACACTTCCATCGCGCTCGTTGTTTTAAAGAGGGCACTATCATTGACTTCGCGACTTGATTTTTTTATTTCAAAGTTTCACTGCATTATTTATCCCCCCCCCCCTTCAACTTTCCCATTCTTTTCTCGTTTTCTAGGTGCGCCTGTTAATGTGTGATTTTGTGCATGAATGCACGTGGTTATGCCTTTGTCTATGTGTGCCTTATGTCTCAGCTTCTTTCATTCAATTGTCATGGCGCTTAACCTCTATCAGATTTTTAAATTAACTTTTATTAGTTTTATTAGTCTTCAGCTCTTCATACTTTTGAATACTCTGACTCTCCGTCAATACTATTTTAGAGGATAGGCTTGCTGGTGATTAGAATCTTTCTCCCAAAATTGTAAGCACAGTTTATCCCATTGTCTTACTTGCTGTTTATCAGTAAGCTCACCAACACAAAAGTGTGTTATGTTTACTCTGGAGTGTAAGATGGGATGTTTTTATAAACAAGGAATATTTTTCGGCTTTAAATAGAACGAAGCATATAACCTCATGCAGGGTAAGGAGGGGAACTTGAGTCAACACCTAAAGTATTCGGTCTAAAGTGCAGCCGCCCCGTTGTTGTTGGGAGGACGTGCACTTTTAGCCCCTGATGGCAGATGGGTCAGGACTGGCCCCCACTTTCCCCGTTTCGAGCAGACCAGACACTGCTGTAAGTCTGGTTGTCTACCTCTGTAGAAATTGTTTGAGTATCCCGGGGTTCGTCTGCTGCTCGCTCGTCTGCTTATTTCCCCCATTTGGACATATTCTCTAATATTCCATTGTCTGAAGACGTATGAAAGGAAGACAACCTGGCAGAAATAAAGAACATCACTGCCATCACAAACGGCATGTTTGTTTTGCTGTTTAGACTTGGTCATACAAACACTCGATAACATTCATTAGATTTTGTATTTCTGAGTAAGTAATAATAATATACAGCAAAAATAATCTAACAGTATAGGGGTGAAAGTTTCAGTAAATTCAGTAAATTTCAGCATAGTGACGTAAACATTGCCCAGCACAGCTATACTATTTACACACATTTTCTGAGCTTGATACCCGATTTGAACACTTAAAACGAAGCCTTCGTGAAAAATTAAATTTTACAGGTAGGTGGGCACCAATAGTAGATGGTAGGAATGAACATTATTTATAAACAATCATATATTGGGCAAGTCAGCAAACAAATGGACCACATCTTCAACACATCGGTTGTTAGCAATAGGCATTAACGGGAGATTGATGGAAAATTGTTAATAACTTTAAATGGTAGTTGATTACATCTCACTAAACTCAGTGCACGATATCGTTCAAGAGACTTAACTGGCTGATGCAGCCATTATATAATATCTTGGTGTTATTACAGTAATCATAGTAGGATTACATTCCACGCAAGAGGCATGCCATTTTAGTCTCAACTTGATCATGAACAAGAATTGTGTTTTAATATTGACTGTCTGTATTTTCCAAATGTAGATAAAACTATACTTAAAAAAGTCTTTTTGAGAGACAGTTAGATCTTTCAGATTTATAGTTAAAATACATTATCAAATAACATTATTTGGGGCATCTGTCATCTACCATGTTCAACACTTTGCATCAGTATTTAATAACTTTAACGAACTCATCAAGAAAAGAATGTTCTTCTAGAGAGATTGTTATTTTAACCCTCCAAACACCCACCATTAACTTGCATCATTTGTATGTACCCTTTCAATCTCTTCATAACTCTGAACGCCCCATGTTTCTTATCCTTTTAACAATTTCGGCTTAATTTTTTTCATCACAAAGTTTAAGTAATTGGAAGTTTGGTAACACTCATAAATAATAAATAATCATTTCTTAATCCCAGACATAGCTCTAGATGCTTTATTTGTTACTCACCTTGAACACAGATCATAGTTTTATAGCATCATCTATTGCTTTATGTGAAATTTCGCATCAGAATATTTATTTAAGTCATTGGGAGCGCTGGTTCCTCTAAATATTTAACTTTTTGTACTTGGTTTGTTTAGCCTGAACACACCACTGTGTTGCCTTGACCTCATTTTCTCAGCTGCTGTTTGGAGAAACGAAACAGGATGAACTTTTTTCGACACTATTTTCTAGTGTGGACATGGACTCTTCTGAAGGCTTTTTTTTTCGTTTCCTGATCATCTCTTTTAAATGATAAGGCACATTTCTCGCTCCAACAAATTAATAATCTTTCTCTAATAAGGCATCTGTGTTTACTTCCTCCGGTTGACCTGAAAGGCAGGTAAATATTTGTCAACAACACTTTTGCTACAGTTAGCTACATAAGTAATCTCTCCCTCATATTCGTTCTGCCATTAATATTTAGGTTACACTCTATGCATAATGACTCGTTTATCCAACATTTCAATATCACCACATGCAGTTCTCTTCACCGTAACCCACTGAGCGTTCTGACACAAACGAATGTGACAATAACATCTGACAGAGTTGACAACGGACTTCTTAATCTTTAAAAACACATGCTCCTTATTACTCTGTAGTACTCGTTTCACAAAATTCACAAGAGATTAATAAAATTTCGATTGAACTGGAAAACAGAGAAAATTGGGAATTGTCTGTTCGATGTCCGCTTATGTGCACACCACATTCCGGATTAGGCAAACTTTTGAAAGAGTTGCAAAATGTCTTAAATGAACTATTTGTGAACTTTGAGATCTTGCAAGTACGTAGGGGTGACACTGCCACTCGCTTCTAATGACAATTTTACGTTCATTATTAACAAATATATCTGTGCCCGCCTACTCATCATATAAACCTTGTCTGTTCCACAAGCCCAGTGGTTGAGGAACCACACTTAAAAGATTCGCCGTCTATGACGAGGAATGTCGTGGCGAAGGTTTTCTTTCTTGTTAGCATCCTTAGATTCTTTCAGGAACGGAAGCAATTTTTGGCGGGTGTCCATCATCCATCACACGAGGACATAAATCTGAAATAAACGCACCTGAATTTTTTTACCAATTAAAGTCTTTCGTTCGGCCATAATTTTTCTCTTTGTCTTTGAAACTGCTAAGGATACAGTGATGGGGAGGGGGAAGGACGCCCACGATCCGGATGGTGAGACCGTTCTATCGTAACATCCTCCATGAACTTGAGCATTGTCCTTATAAACTGACTTCACAGCCTTTTCACCTTTCTTTATAACCCTCGGGTTGGGGTATGTTGTGAAAACTCAAACTGCTACTCCGTCTTCTTCTTCTCAATCCTCGGACGGTCCAGTGGCGCAACGGTTGAACCTGTCAAGAAGTGAAGATTGGCTGTCCAGGATTCAGATCTCGTCTCAGGCACGTTATTCTTTTAGTGGCTTAACTTCGTTGCTGGCTCGGCGTAAAACACCAGTTTCCCACCCACCGACCCTCTCAGTCGTGAAAGGAACTAACTTTCGTCTTCTTCAGTTCTCTTTTTCTTTCATCACTTTAGTGAGTTCGTCCTCCATCGTTTTTATCTGCATTGATGCTCTTTGCTGTTTATCTCTCTGGCTACTCCACTCATTTCAGAAGGCACACTACTTTCACTAGTTTAAACTTGCAGTTGATATAACAAGAATAATTGTTTCTTAAGAGATCCAGGGTTGGCTTTACCCTTTCTGCACTGCAACAAGAACCCAATAACGAATATCAATATCACACGCGTGTGCTAACACATACAAAACATATTGTTGTTTCCACAGAGACGTGTTGCTGCATAAACCGCATGAGACTCGAGCAACATGCGTAACAAGCAGCTCGTCAAGAAACGAAATCACTCGGCATGATAAGCATATTCCGCATTTCCATGTCTCATTTTGCCTTCGGTTTTATGTTGACGCTTGAAATAATTTAAAATATTGTGTGTGTTATTGATAGAACTCACTTCAGTGCCAAACAAATTTGGAACGCTTCGCGAGTGTGCGTGGGTGCATGCGTTTGTGTGTGTGACCCTTGAGTCAGGGAGCATGATAATCTACCATCTATCGTTCTCATTTTAGTTTTATGTCCTCCACACATAGTGATGTGGGATGTACAGCAACAGAGAGGTCAGTACAGACCGCTGTCGTGCTCAGAGTGACTCATTTAGAAACTTGTCAGCGCCACCTTCATCAGCAAATTGTCGATAATGTGTACAACGGAGTAAAAGAGACCTGATCCGATGAGACACCCAGTGTCGGTCGCCACCCCATGTCCTACTTGCTGGTCATTTCCCTGCCTTCTATCCTGCTAACCCATTTATTCCTGCTTACTCATTCATGTGCTTAGTTCTCTTTCCCCATTGCTGATGTAGTTTAAGTAAGAGATACCCAAGATTTAGCAGCTAATCTCCATGGACCCTGTTCTCTTTTCAAAGACTACTTCAAGGTTCATGGTCGCGCATGCATTTAGAAAGACGAAAGTGAATTTGATGTTGGAGGAGAAAGAGAAATACGATATTCCAGATGTGTTAGCTTGCTTAAGGTTTTTTGTCGTCTGCGCTATTCTGGAGAGCACCTCTGGTTGTGAGCCTTTTGTAAGAAACAACTGACCTCAAGCTTTTCAAATTGCAGACCTCCTTTTAGCTTTTGATTCAATGTCTGTGCTGACGCCATTAGTGTTGTTGGTGAATCAACAATCGGTTCTGCGTTGGTCTCCATGCGTACGATAGTCATCCGCAAACTCTTTTTTCTTGGCAGTTTACCCGTCTGTCATCATGGATCAAAAGATTGATGATCGTCCTGCTACTACTGATGGCTAACCCTCATCAGGGCTTTAGAGAACAGTTAACACAAGGGAACCAGACTCTTTGTTTCATACAAAATTGAAGACTCATAAACCAGAAACATATTGTCACAAATGTGGTAATATTCTCGTCTCGTGTCCTTTGACAGAAGATCAACTAGGCCTGACTGATTCTAATGTTAATTCGTAAGCTCCTAGAGACGTTGAGCGGGTATATAGGTGGAAGGTTTAAAAGTCTACCTGAGTTTTGGTTCTACGAGTGATCAGACGGAATCGACACAAGATAGCGCTTTCCTAAATATATTTGAGAAACTCACCTGTATTCTCGAGATACAAGTCTACACACATCACAGAAAGAGATCCAGCTCTCCTATTGACCTGGACATATGTTAATCATGCATGTCC
The DNA here is from genome assembly GCF_003073045.1 of Pomacea canaliculata. Classification (NCBI taxonomy): domain Eukaryota; kingdom Metazoa; phylum Mollusca; class Gastropoda; order Architaenioglossa; family Ampullariidae; genus Pomacea; species Pomacea canaliculata. Next base: position 23,402,710 of record NC_037591.1, on the reverse strand, counting down.
ATTCATATTCGTGATTCCATGGCTTTGGCCGGTGATATTTGTGGTTTCTCTCCCGATAATGGAAGGAGGACTATTTGTTCAGGCTTTTGAGGGGTAAAGCATTTTGGACCCCTCTACCCACCTTTTCGTGAAAAAGTTCGCATTCTTGGAGACCTTTCGCGGACAGTAGTCACAATATCTCGGTTTTCACAAAGCCTTGAAAGAGGAGAGCACGCTCGAGTACCATGAGAAGTTGCCTGAAATGGTATGAAATACACGTTCATTGTTTTGAAACCGAGAGCGAGAGCAAAGCGCTCTCACCGACTTTCGTAAAAATGTCGTGTGCAGTAAGAGTGCTTACTATGTAGGTTACGGGGTCCCTACCGTCATGGTCTCTGCACATGTACTGGGTTAGTTATTGACTACACTACAGGTGTAACTGTTAAAGATGGCGTTGACATATCTTTATTTCGTATCCCTCCTGCTGTCTCTACCATCGGCAAGGGCTTCCAGCGCGTTACTCATTCCAAATCGCCATGACAAGTATTTTTGTGTGCGTTTGTGTGCACGCAAGCGCGACTTCATTCATTTCAATAAATTAGTATTTATAATCTACAAGCATGTACATGTTGGCTATGTCGCATTGGTATTTAAACATGAAAAGGACAGATACAGTCACTCAGACATGGCAGGCGTACACCTTCAACGCCATTGTGAAAACTTGAAAACTATTACCATACATTTCGTGCCGCACCCAATAATTTTTTTTTTTTTTTTTTTTGAATGTCTACTTTCTTCGCAAAAAGAAGGTTTTAAAGCTGGGGAAAAAAGTCGCGACTTATAGTTCGAAGTTTACGGTACTATTATTGACTAGGTGTTGTTGTGATACTTTTCTCCTGCAGTTGTAAAGACACGACTAACCTTCATAATAATTTTGATAATTGCAGTCAACTGATATCACTTCTTCCCCGACTTGCCTCCAACACCATCCGATCAATAACGGTCTCCTCCTATTGCTCTACATCTTTTTTTTTTCTTTTCCTTCTTTCTATACACCTCGTCCTTGACATCCCCCTTCCCACTTTACTTCCCCTCCCCGCCTTCCACCAGAAGAACTACTTTCTGACGCCCACTGAAAAAAAAAAAAAGCGAGGCTTCCGTCGAGAGACTTCCTACGGTCAAGGACGCGTCTTCCCTGGAGGCCTCGACATTCATTCCACCTCCACCCGCAGGGAGTCGACACAGATTTGCGGAAATGTGGCTGAACTAATCGTTCTTGGGGTTAGCTTTCGGCGAATTGTGTGCTCAGTGCAAGAGAGTTGGCCTCCATGCTGTGGATCGGCTTGAACCTGACAAAACATGTCCACAAAAGCGGCGTGGCTGCGAGCAGGAATATTCAACAGCTAAATATTTTTTTTAATGCCCAAAATATAGTTTCATACCCGTGACTAATGTCAGTCAGCTGAGGTGATTAGGCTTGCGTTTGATTCTGTTATTTAACGGCTCGGTTAACGCTTAATAATCATACACTGCGTTCTTTTGAAGTGCGCGCGCTTGTGTGTGTGTGCGCGCGCGTGTATGTGTGCTAGTGTAGTGGTTTATCCGTAATTTTTGCATTTGCGCTCTTATAGTCTCTTTATTCCAATGAAAAACGCAAGCTGACTTGACGCATTTGGTGTTAAGTACCTATACTCTCCCCCCTCCACAACCGAACCTAGCACTTTCAGTGGAAACATCCCCCCCCCCAACCACCACCGCCACCTCCACCACCGACACCATAAAAGAAAAAAGAACAAAAAACAAACCTCATCGACAATAACAGCAGCAGGTGCTTTTGCGTCCTTGTGTCTGCTGCTCTCAAGGTCTGCCATGAGCAATGAGTTCTCCAAAGTTTCCTGTGACCGACAGTACTGTTGTTAACCCGTCGAACTGAAGTGCGATTCTTTAAACGCTCCTATTGCCATCAAAGCAACTGCTGCTTTGATGAGGGGCCTGTAGATTGGAGGGCTGGGGTGGGGAGCTGGTGGGGAAAAAAAACTTGTTCAGACGTCTCCCAAAGCCGATCGCTTCTTGAACTTGCCGCTGGGGTCAACCGCACTTTAGCAGAATTCCTTAACGGACACCAGTGTTTGTCAAGACGCCTACATTGCAGGCTGCCGATGCAGTCAACTCTGTCGCCTACCGAGTGCGAGGACTGCACTCAATCGCACTTCCTCTTTCCCTTTCTCCTCTTTTTTTTTTTTTTAAAAAAAGACGAGGTCAACCCTTCGTTGAAGTCTTGCATCTGGAGATTTATTTCAATTCGTAAAGGAAAATTATTTGACTAAGCACGTACATGAATGTACTTCGGGTATAATGATCAATAATTATTCTTAGCTTTCTTTATCAACGAGCAACGAATGTGACAAACAATGTTTGCGCCTCACTGGCGTAGACTGGGGGAGCTGTGGCTGCACTGTTGAGGTGAAGATTTATTACCGGCGCTCCCATATTTGTATTGGTATTTCCCACCCCACTGAAGTTACTAGCTTCATAAAGCTGTGCTATATTCTCCCTAGCGCCACGGATCGACAGGTGTTTCCTAGTGCAGTATGACAGTATAAGCCAAACATTTCGCAGACATAAAAGGAGGGAAGTAAATACATTTTTAAGATTGTGTAAAATGATGCTCAAGAGCATAAAAACGCAGTGGAAAATAAAAATCATACAGATAAAGAAAAATGAGGCTTCAGATTAACAGAACAATTTATAAACATTCAAAAATAGTAAAAGAAAATGAATTTATATTTAAATTCTGATAAATTTTAACGAAACAACATTTCTGCCTTTTCTGGCAGCCCACTCAGAAGTTTCGATCGAGAGTGTTTACAGATTTTCATGTATGCGTGAAAGCATCCTACTCCCAAAACCCGATTCAAATGTATATAAAGAGTTGCACAGGTGGCTGTATCCCTTTAAATGAGCTGCGGGAGCTGACTCTAGAGGAGAAATTAGAATCAGACACCACCTCGACTGATATGTACATCTTGGCGAAGTCCAACAAAGGGGATTCCCCCGCAACTTATACGCTTAGGAATTCCTGGCTTCGCTTGTATTATCTTAATATTTTCCCTGTGATCCTCAGTGAGATTTATAAACAAGAAATAATGTTTTCTTTCTTCTTTATTTATTCGCTCGCGGAACTCTGAAAATAACCCATCGCTAGTCCAGCCACCCTCACAGCCAGTCCTTCCTAATACTTCACTATGAATTCATTTTTAATCAATTTGTAAGTAAATATTTTTAAAAGTGCTTGGACTTTTGAACTTTATCATTCTCCCTTCACTTTCTACCCTTCTTCACACCAACCAGCCCCTTTTCACACAAATAAATCATGAAACACTTGACAAGACGGTAGTTTACCACCCGCTCGTCCGCTTGTCCTCAAACGGTTGACATCGCAGACGGTGGAAACGTTCGCCTGCGCATGCGCCGCCTCGTGATTAACGCGCTATATATAGGCCACCTTCGCGATGCAGACGACACTACGGCGTCCCTGGAACTTCTGTTGCCGCTCGCAAGGTGCGAGAAATACCGGGCAGCATGTATCTGACTCTTATCTTCCTACTCTGTGCGCTGATTCTTTTATACAGGTGAAACATTTTTCTTCAAACATATTATTATTTTGTTTTACATGCTATGAAGCTTTACACTGTGTGTAATGGCAGCTCCGTGTATGTACGACTGATCGGTGTTTTAAGCTGCAATTGCAGAAAATAAAAAGTTTTAAGTTTCATTATTTCTTACAGTCTTAACAGAAAAAGCAAGCATTATTCATAAAATTATTTTCTAAGGAATAGATTCATTTACATATCTCTAGCACTCGTCGTCCAGTTTCCGTCAACTGAAGACAATAAACAAAGCGAGGTAGCGCAGTAAACTTCAGCTTCGGCCATGTATTTGCTAATGTCCTTGGACAAAGCATGTTTGTGCCAGTTATAATAACAACAACCATAGTATAACAATAAATATAGTTTTAATAATTATTTTAAATATTGCGACCTGTTGTATACTTATTGTACCAGGATGTATCTGCTCATTTTTGTGATGACATGTAGTATATATTTTAGTACTCAGAGATCCCCACCCCTAAAAAGATCAGATATAAAATGTTGCTTTTGTTAGGAAGAATTTCCAAATGTGGAAGTTAGAGAGGGATGCCCGGGAGTGAATTGGTTAAAACACTCTCTTGTCACCACTGCAGTGAGACGCTAAGGGTTCAAATCTCGTCTTGGGACACTCTCTGTATGTAACATCTGTCCGTATGGCTGGGCGTAGGGGATTTCTCCGGGTACTCCGGTTTCCTCCTCACCCCATAGGGTGAAATCACCTTAAGATGGAATGCCTTTCCTACTAAATAAAGCAGCCATTGGGATAGCCTGCTGACTCCCTTTCAGCATTTAAATGAGATAATTTACTTTTGACAACTTCTAAAAAAAAATTACCTTTGTGAACGAATGTGAATATTGTAGATCTTCCTTTTCGATGAACCGGCTTTGCATGATTCTGTCAAACCACTGTTTAAAAAGTCTCACAGACACTCGCTTACATGTAGACACCTGGATATTTTTCTTCACAAAAACAAGATAACTATCTCTACCTCTTGTGCAGGCCTGTATACATTTAATTATATTAACAAAATTTATGGTACGGTAACTTATAAAAATACACGATAAATGTAGAATTATTTATCACTGTACATACATCAGTCAATCTTTACTACTTTTATTATTACTAAATAATATCTCTTATTGTAAACACAATCCTGAAAGAAAATTCCTTTTCTCAGGCTGGTTATCAAGCATAAGAACAATAGAGTTTAAAGTTCTGCTGAAGGTCGCCGTTAACACTGCTTACACTGATGATTAATCGGACGATGCTCTTAATTTCAGTCACTGGGTTATGTTATTCCATTGTGGCAACGATAAACTAAGAAACAGTCACTGGTGACTACTGTTTCAGAATCCATATATACATATCTTCCACACATACACACAATATCCTAAAGAATACAGAAAAAGTCAACATACAAAACAAATCAGAGATACACAAAAAATGAACACCGCACCTTTCTAAGAAGACAGCCTCCACTCCCCTTCTCTTGGTGTCCCTCCACTTGCCGTGTCACCTTGGGAAGGGAAGCGCTGGCCGGCGACAGTTAATTATATCGTTTCCCTTTTTCTCTTTTACTATCTTTAAAAAAACCAAACTATTACTCATTCAATGGGTGTGGCTGCGCTAGCTATTCAACCTCATGTCAACCTTTTGTGACCAACAGGTACTGCTTTGTCAGATTGTTGTATGGATATATTCATATTTTCGAATAGATATGTATCATCTGAACATGAAAGCAAAGTAAATAAATAAAAGATACAAAACACTGATATTTTTCTTTAATGTAAAAGTCTGAAGGGTTAGTCGTCCCTCTACCACTAAAGAGACGTAATAGAGAGAGAGATTAAAATAATGAGAAAAAACCTCGCAGAAAAACTGTGGAGTGAATAGATCACAATATGCTCACTATATCATATATGCTATGGTTACAGATATTTGAAGGAGAACTACAAAGTTTTTATCAAAGATGGCGTGAATGGTCCAAAGCCTGTCTATCTCATCGGAAACCTCGGAGAGTTTGCCGGAAAGGTAAAACTAAAGTCTTTCGATGTAATTTATGAATTATTCCGCTCTTTACCTATTCAAATCCATCTATGGGTTTGAATGCCACTTAATGTACATATTTCATATTTTTGTTGTTTAGTTTAGCTTGACACGCGAACTGGCGAAATAATGCTGGTATGCTGATAACAACTTTGCCACGATACAGGGTCAGGAGGGGAGAACATTATTTCCACGATATGACATACCTGCTTTAAGGGAAAAACCCATATCAGAATATTTATTGTGTTTCAGGACCCCGGTCAAACATTTTGTGAGCTCACAAAGCGATTTGGCAAAGTATTTGGGTAAGTCGGAAAGGTCAATAATTGTCATTGACTATCTGTATTGCTTTTACAGTATTACAAGGAACGTATCAGCTCATATTGACTAACGGTATTATCAAGGCTTTTTTAATGTAATGAAAACTCCAAGCATATATCGTTATGACCTGATTTTCAAAGTTAAACGTTTTGTTTTACTTTTATTTTGAGAAATTTTGAAATTATATTTGAAGGAACAAAATCAAACTTTACCTTAATAGAAGAATGTGAAGTGAATGTGGCTACCCCTTCGTGACTGGTAAATGTGTGAATCATGTGTTTCTTGCTTAGATTCTACCAGGGGCTGACTCCAAGTATTGTAGTGTCCGATCCTGATCTCATTCAGAAGATCCTTGTCAAGAACTTTTTCAAGTTTAACGGCAGGCCGGTAAGATGGACAATTTATCTGGACGCTCGTCTTCTGTCTTCACTTTCTCCACAGACCTATGTCAAAACGTGCGCGCGCGCACACACACACACATACACATTCAACCACACACACACACGCAAGCACGCATGCAAAACACGTTCGTTTCTGAAAGTCATTCTCTATTCCGAGGAAGCACTTCAGGTTCGTTAATGACGTCAGAGGTACTGGATGAGCAGCTAAGCTGGCTTTACTAGCTCAAATGCTAGCCCGCATGCAAAATTATTTAGTTCACGTAGACAGTAAATGTAGAAAGTAAATCCTAATCTAAGTGCATTTTTTAAACATGTAATTACATTTGTCGCAGCGCATTTTGCCTTTCCTGCACGGAGAGGAAGAGGGAGTTCTACAAAACCTCAACGGCACCCAATGGAAACTAATGCGTGAAGCCACGGCGTCGGCGTTTAAGAACACCAACCTCAGTATGGTGCGTAATGACCACCGACACCAACACCAACTAACACCGGCATAATGAACAATGAACACCGACAACATGTAGTGCTAAACAGTTCAGAGGTTTTATTTACTTTTTATTGTTCGTGTTTATTTTTTTAATGATGATTTTGTGGCGCTGTGCTATTAAGACTCATCATGCCATTGTACATTCTGTAGTGCAGTGTGCTTTCATCGAACATAAGCTTTTTTTGTAAAAGCGTAAAACACTTAGAGCATTAATCTTTCATTCACAATAAACGATTTTAGCATGTTATGGCATGTTCCAGATGTTTCCAAAATTGCTGTCCGTTGCCGATCGGTTTGTTGATAAGCTTCAGCAGCTGGATTTGAAATACCCAGAAGGATTCGACATCCAAAGGTAAAAGGTGCATTTTGTAAATTGTAACTACGTGACATAACTTTCATTAAATACACTTGCTTCTGCTCTAATTGTGAAAACAGACATTAAAATAATATTATAAAGATCTAAACACCGTATTATAGAACCGTAACGGTGAAATGCGGTGCAGAAGCTTTAATAATGGGCAGGTCGAGGCATAAGAGGCATTCATGAAATGAATATTAAATGAAGAGGGACGAACTGGGGGTAAAATGGAAAGAAAAAAAAAATAGGGATAATAATGTTTTATTAACTTGAAAGTTTTCGTGGTTTTTTCCCCGCTTTGCTTGTGTCAGAGCATAGAACGTTGAGTCTATAAACTCATTCACCAATTTGTGAGAGACAGCTGCTTCATTTCATATTGCTGACATGATGTTGATTAGCATTCATTCAGTGTGCTCACTGCCGTGTGATGGAAGTATGCAACATATATCCGTGTTACCTATTGCAGCCTCAATGAGCGTTATGCGCTGGATTCTGTGACCTCAACAGCCCTCGGCCTCGAGACCAACGCCATAGCCGACGCAGAAGGATGCCTGATGCTACAATACATGCACGCGTACCACAATTCTGCTTCACCTGAAAACCCGGCTTCTGGCTTAGCCCGTGAGTTATCTGAGCATAAAATGGTTATCCTCTTTCACCCTGCCACCCATTCTCTCTGCCTCGCACTTTCTCTGAGTCAGTGTCCCCTAGTCTCAAACGGAGGAAACATCCTTAAACTACAACCTCATTCTTAAAGTAATAAAATATTCTTTGAGCTATGGGTGATTTTGCAGAGGCATTTGAAGATGCAGTTGGATGGCATATGAGAACACTAGTTTTCATTTATTGGTTGGTAGAAGGATGCTAGAAGTATATTTACTTGGTGTCACATTAAAAGGGACTCGTGGAGTGTACATTTTTTTTTCCTAGTGACATGAGCACAGAAGAAAAGGCGGGGGATTAATTCAGAGCACGCATGTGTATAATAACTACTTACATAATGTTGCAGATGTAGGCGTGCGAGTGTGCGTGCCATTGCTCTTGCGTGCCTACACTTGCATTTTCTGACATGTTGATATATTGTAATGTATAATGGTATTGACAGGTGTATATCACTGGCTTGAAGTCTTGAAGATACTGGACATCAAGCACAAACGCCTGGCCAAAGAATGTTTTGATCACCTTTCTCAACATATGGAATTGGAGCGACGAAAGGTTGGTGCCAATACGTTCTAGAGTATTTTTTATTTTAATCACCACACTGTACTCTAACAAAGATAAACCATTTTATATCATGCATAACATGTTGAGTCTCTTTAGTCTTAAACGGGTGGTGTAGCCAAATTATTACAAAAAGAGTACATGAATGTTATAGCTGTGGGTAGAAAAATCGGGTACGTTTTTTTGCCAAGGCATTGCTAGAAGCACGTGTTGTACTTCGCAGCTAAATACGTCTGCGAGGACAAAAAATGTTCTGCAACACCTGCTGACCTATAACGCCACCAGCAAGGACCATGCCACCAACCCCGCGCGCAGCCCGCTGACCACCACCGAGATCCTAGGCCTGACGTCAGGCATGGTCGGGGGAGGGGTTGGCCCCACTGCCTCAGCCCTCGGCTTCACACTCCACTGCCTGGCCGTCCATCCACGCCACCAGGAGAAGTTGTGGCAAGAAGTGCAAGACGTTTGTGGGGTGGAGGTAAAGACATGGAGAACCTCTTTCTCTATCTCGCTCGCAGTTGTCTGTAACCGATATAGAATTTCTTACCTTCACCTTCTCCTACACTACCACCAGTCACATTCTCCCAATCAAAATGCACTTGTGTTGATATTCTGTACAACTGTTTCTCTTGATGATTATATGCTTGGTTATACGTACACACTATGCATTACAATTTTTACTTGAGATGATACTTTCTTTCTCTCACTGTAAAAGACGTACGAATGCAACAGTCTTGCAGACAGAACAAATCACGATCTGTTTCGATAAAACACAGACCCCTCTCCTTGCCCAAACCTTAACGGTGCGACAATTTATTTGTTTCTCGCTTTCAGGGGGTCTTTACTATAGACCAGGTTCGACAAATAGACTACTTAGACCAGGTCATCAATGAATCTCTGAGATTGTATCCTGTTGCTCCGGGGTATGTTGTGCTCTCTTTGTCGTCTTCTCAACATTTCTTACTATCTTCCTGTCAGTCGTAACTGTGAAAAAGATCTGTAGAATCTTTGAGGGGGTGTGTATGTGCATGCGCACACAATGTGTTCCTCATTATAGTGCTTATATTCTGCTATTGATTAGTCTAGAATTCTTTTGTGCACGTGCAACTTTCACAGAAGAGAAATATGCAGTATGGACGGAAAGAAAACGTATTTATTGTTCGTCATTGCAGGGTGGCTCGCACTTGTTCAGAGGACTGTGTAGTGAACGGCGTTCAGTTTCGAGCGGGCACGGAGGTTCGTCTAATGGGGATCACGCAGTACATGGACCCGGAGATCTACCCGGACCCTCTTACCTTTAAACCAGAAAGGTATTGACACCTCCTCTCTTTCTCTTTCAAGTACTGAATAGCAACTCAACAATAAGAAGACGAGTAGGCAAGGCAGGTTTATTAATGTATTTGTATTGTAACCTCACATGAGATAGTACACCAAAGAATGTTTATTAAATGGACTGCTGGCAGACGAATTTTCCACTTAACGTCTAGAACGAGGCTTTATTAAATAGCTTCCCATTTCACTATCAACACGAAGGGAAAGAGCAGACGATATCTCGTGCTGGCGGAGGCACAAAAGCTCAAGCTGTGATATTTTTTATTTATTGGCTCTAAGCCGAGGAGAGTTGGGGTCGACGATTTCTGCCAAAAAGAAAAAAGTATTAAATTATCTAAGCAACAAATTTATTGTAAGTATACTGTGCATTCTCGGCTTTGTGTGGTTCTGAGAGTTGGTTGTCAAAGGGCTTGCCGAAACCTGGTAGCTCACTACTTCCCGAAAGGCTAATAATTGGTCTTAGCAGACCGCCAGCAATTTAGTTAATATACGGTCCATGACTACACTCCATGTTGATCATGTGACTACCAGTCACAAGTGTATTGAGTGCCTATACAGGAATTCTCTTTTGTCGCAGATTTTCAAAAGATGAATTAAGACATCCTGGTTCTTGGCTTCCTTTCGGAGGCGGACCGCGCATGTGTGTGGGAATTCGCCTGGCCCAGCTGCAGCTCAAAGTAGCAATCATCAAGCTCCTTCAGAACTTTGAGATCTCGACCTCTGACTTAACGCAAGATCCGCTTCCGGTGGCATTGCGCCCACACTTGAGCCCCAGAAATGGTGTTCACATTCGACTGAAGAGACGGGTTCACTGATGACAGGACACACATCTTCGTAAAAGTTTGCGGGTCTTTAACAACTCTGATTTGCATCTAGTATTTATACAAGGAAACTATATCACTTACTACTTGAAATGTGTGGCGTCTGAAGGCCACCGGGATTCAGAGTACCATGTTGACCTACCTACCCTCAGAATTTCACATCGGTAACACTCCCACTCAAAATGCCTGTTTTCTGTCGTATTTATGCTTTTATCAACATCAACATGAACGACATTTTTTCAACAATGAGTGTCAGTAGTTTTCAGATTATTGTCACAACTTTGACCTCGCCTTCCTGCCGAAACTGTACCTCTGGAATCACTACCTCCGTTTGGAAGAACTGTAAAGCGGGTGTAAACTCAGACTCATGACATCTGCTTTCGGTTTTTAGGATGGTGACAGGTACTAGTCAAAAGTGCGAGAATCCCCGAAAACTAAAAAATGTATGATTGTTCGAGGTTTCTTCAGATAGCTGGTCATTCCCGATAATTTAGTTCCTCGTGTTTTTTCCATTATAGTACTAGAAATCGTAGTTTTGGTTAGAGAAAATCGTAAAAGTTAACGCACCTGTTTCTGTAGTAAGATCTCTAAGCAGCCATTCAAAATCCGTACCAGCCAGCAGGTCTGGCTAATGGTCTGCAGTTTGCGTATTTTCGTCTTTGGTAGAAAGCAAAACAATTATTAAGGATGCTGTCTTTCTGCTGTATCCTTTGGTTAAAAGAAAAACAAACAAACCTGAAGACCTCGTTTTGCCGACTTGATGATGCTGCCCGCTGTTGAGGAAAGTTGATTAAAGGGCGAGCACTGAAATCCCAGCAGAAATCCAGAGTTGTGTCCCTGGTTGTGAAGGAGCTTTTACAATGAACAAGCAGACGGCGGATGTGATAATGGACTACGTTCTGTTCTTTACTATGTGCTGATTATAGCTTGAACACATACCGCATAAATTGACATTCTGTGCATCTTTACAAGTTTAATTTGTTTGCATATTTTATCTAGACCTGAGGTGGGCAAAGTTTTCTTTTGGCGGGCCGGTCTCAGAATTCTAAGCTATGCGGCAGGCCGTTAAAATACTTTAAAAAATAACCCCATAAAGGTGACTACACAACAAACTTAGTGATAATGGAATGGACAACGAAAGAGTACATAATGGGGTTCACTTACCGAATTTATTCCGTAAAGTGAAGCTGTTTGAATTCGCTCACAATAAGCTTTAAAACCAGCCTTTCCTTTGAAGCAGCCGCTCCCGATGTTCTCTAACTGCTACATCAGACATGTCAACAGTGTTATTTGTTATCTTTGTACTTTGTGTTAGAATATTTTACGAACTGCCGATTTCTAACGCTGTTGCACTTGGAAAATTACATTTCAATCAAATTAACCTAGTGCACTTCACATCCTGGCAGACGGGGCGTGCTTTGCCCACCCCTGATCTAGACTGTTAATATTGTGGACAGACTAATGTTTCCTTGGCGTGAAACGAAGGCTTGCTGCTTGATGATAACTTTCCCTCATTCTTGAAGTCAGCCTACTTTTTTGCATTTTGCATACATCGAAGTGGCAAAGTGGTTCGGGCCTTCGGGGTGTTGTATGATCGAACGCAATAAAAATTAGAGAAAGAGTACCTCACAATCCTAACAAAAATAACATTTAATCCATATAATTTATTTCTATAAAAACTTTTAAAATAAATTTTTTTTGAAATAGAAATCTTGAGATGTAATGTCGTTTCCTCGCTTTTGTCTTACTATGCCTTCATTTTATTCGCTCGTTTTCGTGTTGAATACCCTCAGTGTGGCAGCTATCACAAAGCTTTTTCCAGCTTGAAAGTCTACTTCTTAAAAAGATCAAATACGATTTTATAAATAACGAAGATGTACACAAGTACATCGATGAAAAATGCGTGCTTTATTTAAATATTCTTATAAATATTCGGAAAAGGCATGGCAGACCAGGCCACAGGGCCGTTCGCCTGATTTCTTCAGTCAGCACCTTCCTCAGCCGTCGTTCTGGCATCATTTACCTGAGAGAATGATAGTTCACACAGGAAGCTTATTAGTCATCAAGAAATCTTAAAAATAAACGCTAAGAAAAGAGTAATTCTAATTTTCTATACAACATCCGTGTCAGGATATCTATTACAAAATATTGTTCTCCTATCCAGTCGACTGTAAAACAGGTTGATGCTCTAAGCAGAGCCCAGCATTGGTGCTATATGGTCCTTTACTAACAGCTAACATCTATAAACATTTTCACTTCCTTTATGATATCCACACACACAAAGTGCGGTCTTTTCAAAGAAAGCGACCGTTGCGACACTGATGACAGATACTTTCCGCAACACTGCGTTGATGATTGACTAGGCCACAAAAGCTCGGGCTATGGAAGTGTAAGTGGTACGACAGCTATACAAGGGCGACAGCTCAAGGATGCGCTGTAGCTCCCTATCTTTACTGCCCTTAACGCGTGCTTATTTGGCTTCATGGTTATTTCTGGGTTGTACCCATCCAATCTGCTGCTATCAAAAAAAAAAAAAATGAACATGGTATAGCCTTAAAGTGTGCTGTCTGTTATGACAGGGACAATTAAGTCTATACTACAAGTGACCTAAATGAAAGAGCAAAACATCATTCGCTAGCTACAACTTCCGCATCTCTAAGCTGGTATCTATGTGTAATTTTCAACAGCCATTTGAGTCTAAGGTCTATCACACACACATCAGTGCTGATATCCTCCTACGGCACAACCACTCTAAAAGGAGCTCACCAGTGATTTGGATCGCAGAGTAGTCACACTCGCAGGACTGACAACCATTGGCATCACGTTTGTAGCCCAGAGGGCAGCGTCTGTCGCAAAGGAAAGGATCGCAGCCTGCAAACACGAGCACGCAAGCAAACACTATATACATGCTTATGTATACATTTTACAGACACGAACGCACACAGTGGTGAATCAAAATTATTGCGCGTGCCAAATCGGAAACTAGAGAGGACAATTAGCCAGGTGATGGAATCGAGGGTAGAGGTGGCTTACCTGACGGTTGGACAAACGACACATTGAAACATTCTGTGCCGCACCCGTTGCTCTTACAGCTGTAGCCAGACGGGCAGTGTACACCGTCTCCACACAAAAGCAGGCAACTGCCCCGTTCCCATCGCAGTGCAGTCAAACAGACTGAGTTCAAACAGGGAAAAGAAGCCACTAAGATTGTATGCTATTCTCTGGTATGTGTAACTACATTGGATTACGAAATTTGTATTTAGTGGTAGTCTCTCGAATACACCTTGTCATCAGTACATTAGCAATTATAACAGTAACGTTTTTATCCCCAAGTACGCATCAAAGCACAAACGATTCTGTGATTAGTTGATACACTCAATCTTTCTGTGGAAAGTCGCAAATTAAAGGTACAAAGAAAGAATGGGTTAATTGTCAGTGTCACCAAGAACTACTACTCACCGAAGGAAACAGCTGTCAGCACAAACACAACGTACAGTTTTGTCGCCATCGTAGTCTTCAAAATGGTCTCGTCCTTATCACTGGCTTATCACAGACCTGATTACACCGCTGACGCTGCTCTTTCGACAGTTGTTTGATTATTCGCTTCACAAAACTTGTGCGTCCATTTCAGCTTTCATTTTTCCCGCACCTGTCGTGTTTAGAGGTATTTGAAGTGATTTTGTTAGGTTTCACTCGAACAGAGTTCTTTCTTCTCCCAGTGGAGCATAGGGCCGCAAGTACACCCTACCATGGTGTGGAATGCAAGCCTGGCTTTAATTGTTAATTCGGCTTCTTACATCATCATTTGTACCTCAATCTTTGCTGACTATGCTGCCAAGGTATGTGAAATGGTCAGACTCTGTAATACATTCCCCATGTAGTTGGCGTGGGCTTCTTGCTTGTTGGTGACCCGCATTACCTCCGTCTTCTTGATGTTGATGGTCAGGCCGGTCATCGCTGCTTCTTCTGAGAGCCGCGTCCTGCTACTACTGGTGGCTAACCCTCATCGGGGCTTAAGAGAACAGTTAACACAAGGGATCCAGACTGTTTCATACAAAACTGAAGACGCATAAACCAGAAACACATTGTTGCAAAATGTGGTAGTTTTCTTGGTGTAACGACATACGAAATAAGAGTAACATCGGATAATCTCAACCCCTAAATACACGGGAAACGAGTCTATAATTATATAATCCAAAGTGACAACTACACCTCTTGCTGCCCACTCTGTCTCAGTCTCACTGTCTTTTAAATCGGAAGTAAAACCAAGAGAAGCTCCGTAAATAAACACTTTGCATCAAGAGAATTTGTCAATTTTTGGTCCAAGTTCTCTCATGCGTTAATAAGCAGAACAACGTAAATAACAGACACGATGCTAATTTTTTTTGTTTTTGTCTTGATGTCCTTTGACAGAAGATCAACTATAACAAACCCAATGCGTTTGTAAAAAAAAAAAAAGTCTCATGGTTACGTTGCGGGCACCAGCTTCGCAGACTCCAAGCCGTGTGTGTGTGTGTCACAAGAGATTCAACTTTCAGATGCTCACGCGGGCAAGAACAAGTCACAAAACATGCTGCATTGCACTGTATTTTTTAAAATCATGTTTCCATTCTTTCTCATCAGCATCTGTAATATCAGTTATCGTTGCTTTACCTGGGCATCAGTGTGAACTAGATATGTACAAAGATGAAAAACGATTTAAGTATTTGAATGAGCGATTTTGTACATATCCAGGAAAACATTCTGGAACAGGTGTTTACACACACAACACTGTCGAGTTAAAACCGATCCTAAAATATTCCTAAATAATAACAAATAACTTGAAAAGTTAACGACAGAAAAGGGAAAGATGTACTATAAAATCCAGACCCTTTACAATAATATAAAAAAAATCCTTTTTCTGTGTGCATACAAGCATAGACGTGGGGCATATGTGAGAGCGAGAAACGCAAAGAGTGAGCTTTTATTGCTTAAATGTATCCCATGTGACTAGTGTGAGCTAATGACAAGTACTGTCATCAAAACATAGCATAGTGTAGCTCTGTGCACGATGGATGTGTGTTAAGAGTCAGTGAGATGTGTTGAATAAAAAAAAAAAATTCTCTGGAGGAGTAACAGTAGTATGAAAAAGAACTATGGAAACCAAGTTAAAATGCAACATTGTGTAACAGTACTAGCAAATACTTCTAACTTAACATTATTCTGATGTATTCTAACAACACCAGTCAATTCTGTAATATGGAGGGGAAACAGCAGCAATTGCTTTCTTAACACAGGTCACTCCGCCTAAATTCAAAACAGTACAACTCAATAAGCACAATGTAATGTTAATCTGGATCCTGTAACAAAATTCTGCACTTTCCAGTGTAATTTTGTAAGCACACACACACAAAACCTTTTGCATGAGCATGTAGCTATGCTTTTAATATATAATGATGAATCATTAAAAAATGTCTTTACGCCACTGATTATAGCTGTTTCTGACAAAAGCTTTGACAACAAAAAGCATTTTAATGAAAATTTGTAAAGTTAAAAGTAAAACTAATCTGTAAACACTTAATTTTAGTTACATGTAACATTCTTTATGGTTAAGTAACAAAATGTAAACAATACTGAAGGATTCATACACCTTTCAATAGATAGAAGAGACTAACGAAATAAACAGGATCAGCATTACAATTTTTTCAAAATAGTTCAAACTCTGAACGGCGGTGGTGACACACAGTGAATTTGTAACTGTCACTCTAATTCTGAAAGCGTATCTAATGCCAAAAATAAGTATTGGTTTCAAAAAGTGCTTATTTAATTATGATGATAATGCTCTCTTTAAAGGATTTGATATCATGTTATTTCTGTTTCATTTTTCATTTCACCCCTTGCATTTTACAAAACAAAGCATTTAAAGACATTGGAACTACTCTGGGCCCACTGAGTGGGGCTGCCCAAAACTGGGTCTTCTAGCGAGGTGTTGTGGCCCTATGCTCCTTGAGGAGTAATAATAAACAAAAACACCGATTTAATTACCTTCACCTTAAACGCTCCAATATTAAGCAAAGTTGAAAAAATGATATCAACGCACTCATTTTATGCAGCAAGACAACTTTTTCTGTGACACATTATTTTGTTCTTTACAAATAATTTAAATCTATAAACCCATGGTTTCACTTTCATTAAATGTAACCATCTTGTAATGAAAATTCAGAGAAGGGAGATAGAAGGGGTCCTAATGCAGTCCTAATAATTGGAACCCTTCATTTGTGTGCATGTTAAATGTGAGTGTAACTATCGGTGTGTTTGGTTTATTACTTATGGGAGCTCCCAATAATGCAAACAGAAGTAGATAATAGTGATGCATTGCAAAAAGTGAACCAATCACAAAAAGAAAAAAAAAGCACGAAGTATGTTTTCTGGCATTAACTGCATTATATGTATTTAACATAACAGTAAGCATATGTGTTTCTTAATAATGTAGTACATTATTAAGCTTATTGATTAGGTAGTGCTACCAGAGGATGATTTTAAGTGTTTAGTGCTTAATTGTTAGTGCACTTGCATTTCAAAATAAGCATTTTATTCATTTTTAGTTTTAAGAAGAAAATTATTCAAAAATTATTATAATCTGGAAACTATTTGACCATAGAAAAAAAGATTGGTATCATTAAAATCAGGATGAAAAACTCTATTTGTCTATGTGTTTTTCTTTCTGCTAATTATCAAATCAAAAATCAGCTTGGGGAAACGTAAAGATAGTCAAAAGTCTGTAAAAGGTTACAGGATCCAGTGTCAAAAACATAAGAAACAACTAAATAATGGCAGGGTTTCTTTATCATTACATGTCTATCAGCTTTCCCCATTTAAATGTCTTTCATAAACTGGTCAATAAGCAAGGTATGAGAATTTCAAGACTGCACAAAACATGTTCCTACAGTTCTTGAAATGTCATTCAGTCGCTACCATCAATATGTTTTACACAATACCACAAATTCCAAAAAAATGAGTGTAATTATAGTCTAACTGCAGCATGCCAAAACTGGAACTTAAAGAGAAGATGTATGTCTTCCTCCACCTCCTACAACAATAGAATACAAATGGAGACAGAACTTTCACAGGAAAAAAGATATTACCTTCACAGTCCCTCTGAAAGTACAAACTGTTATCAAGACACTCAACATTAGGCTTACAAGGACTGATGCTAGCGCTGTAAAGCTAGCCAAAACATTTATATAGTCAGAAAAAATGTGAAGAAAGAACAGTCTGGAAGTGTTATACTTGTTATCAGCAGACCAGCTTTTGATGCTGAAACACAAAACAAACATAGGCGCTTGTATTGATGGCCACAAGTACATACACATGCACACACTATCACAATGAGTATATTGCAAAAGTTGACAGAGCTAATAACGTGTTTTTAACCTACAGTAAAAATGGTGTTATGACTAGATGAAGTCAGGAATAAGTTGATGCCCTACTTTGCAGGTTAAATAATCTTCAGTGCTGCAGTTACTTTCCCTGGGTATTAATAAGAAATTTCATGCTTATAAAATGTCAGATTAAAGAGATCACATGATGGGAGATAAACAATGAAAACACAAGTGCATGCATGTGCACAGGCAAGCAAGCACAGAATGTACAACAGCATTTTTCTCTTCTTTTGTGCAACAGTTTGGAGGAATATACAGGATTATTACATTGCAAAATGACTAATTTCAAATTAACATGAACAAGCTGAAAATCTGAAATGCTACGGTACTGGCAATGATAACTGAAGGAATATTCAAACAATTTATGTTTAGTGTAATGTAGATGTGACCATTTCTGGTGGAAAGGGCATCAAGATCCTAGGCATTATGATCCTACTACCAAGTACCCGTAAATGCAATTTTATTTCAGAAATCTTGGCATCCAAATATAACACAAAACAAAGCAGGCCACTTCTCGCATCTAGAATTCTGGAGTTTGATTCCTGATCCATCAAAAGCTTCATATTATTAAATAGCTGTGTATGCTTTGTGCCAAGGAAAGTTAAAAGAAAGAACAGAGTGCTTACCATACACAGCCAGGAGAAACAAGATCAAGGCAGAAGAAGGTAAAGATCATCATACAGACTGGAGGTCACTTCCCAGCTCGTGGTATCAGCTGGACTGACAAGCTGAAGTATGAAGAGATTTTATCATTTTCAGACTGGTAAGGGAGACAAATAGTATAAAAGATGTATGAACATGAACTGAATTCCCAGGAGGAATGCAGAATAGATGTGCATATACAAGAATGTCATCCACTCATTGGCATCTGGTGGAAAAAAAATCCCAATTCATGATACACCCTTCTTACTTATAATGCTGGGATGAACAGGTTATAATAAAATATGTTGATCCAATGCCTATACAAAAACTTTTGTACCTGAAATAATGCAAAAATGACCTTCAACTAAAATAATCTGATTCATAACAAGGCAAGATTCTGTCTGAAATGTGCTGGTCACAAAAAAAGAGAGTTTAGCTTCCTAAGGGAATTTTAAAATATATCAAACTACTGCCATAAATACAACTGCTATACAACATAAAAAGCACTAACAGAAATCATAGACTTTCTGTACAAAAAAAGAAACAAAACTGTTCACATGGAAATCCAAAAATTTATTTTAAGATCATATGCTGCAGTTTATTACAATAAATTTCTTTTCCACAGCTTTTTTCTCATGCTTAACTCCTTCTGCATAAATTACTATTCAAAGCTGTGTGCAATATATATAGGTTCACCTATAAATTTGCAACAGCTTTTTAAAAAAAGCTTTACTGGCTAATACCACTGAACAGTCTACTACTAATATTATCATTGAGCATTTAATAATTAAAATTGGGTATTTGAAATGCTAACAACATACACAGACATAATCCAAAATCAATAGCTGATAGCTAGAAAACTTGTGGTTTAGCAAGTTTTTATAGCATTCATAAAAATCCCTATAGTGTTCTGAAAAGTGCTGGCAGCATATTGATTTACCACAAACAATAATGGTAAATAGGCTTTTACATCCATGAAAATTGGGTTTCAGATCTTTTGAACAAAAGATCAATTTCAGATACCAGCTGATATATGTATGATACAGACATAAGACTCCATGACAGGACATGCCCATAAGATTAATATTATATGATACTGCTCAGGCTATGCTTTGCACACACAAAAATTAAAATCACTTCTTTTCAGCAGGTCAAAAATACTCATAAATTT
Source organism: Pomacea canaliculata (assembly GCF_003073045.1). NCBI lineage: Eukaryota > Metazoa > Mollusca > Gastropoda > Architaenioglossa > Ampullariidae > Pomacea > Pomacea canaliculata. The sequence goes on along the minus strand of NC_037591.1, from coordinate 23,382,859 downwards.
TTTTTTATGCCTAAATTTTTAGAAATGTCTTTGGTTAAGGTCAAAACTAATGTCTGCTGTAATTCTGAATGCATCCTTACCTTGAGGACAATAACAGTATTACAGAAACTACAGTATTGTAAATGCTGTACTTTCTATTTAAATACTATGGCAAATAATTCAAAGTATACATGTATTCCTAAAGAAATTTCCTGCCACATCTTAACCCAATAAATGCCCCTCAACACACTTATACCAAAAAAAATATTCCCTTTCCTCATGCACACTAAAAACATTCAGTTATGACTAACACACAGCCCAAGGAAAAAAAACATAGGACTGAAAAAGCATCTGGTAATTATAGGGAATGGTTTCCAGCTGAAACTACAGCCTACAAATACCAAGTATAGCACCCATATAATAAAATATTTATGAGGCTATATAACAAATGCTTAAACCAGAACAATTAGAATGCTCTGCTTTAAACCTAAACATACTTCAGTTACAAAGGCCCTTTTTATTTAAAACAAAAACATACCTGCAAGAATGAATATTTCTCTTTCAAACATGCATTTATGGCATCATCTGCAGGTACAGGTATGAGGAGTGCAGTGCACATGCATGTCTTTGATAAAAGTTGGAATTTTCACATTTTATCCAGCCTTAAAAGGAAATGTCCACAATAATTAATGTAAAATTCAGAGTTTAATCTGAATGTTGAAGTCAGGACATGGCTGTATGTGACAATACTGGTAAATTAACTGTGAACAGATGGTTTATGCTGTCCATCTACACACCCACATGCAGGGTAAAAACACCCTTAAAAAGCTACATCCAAGCTGGCATCAATTGCACTGTGCCTTATGAACGTCAGTAACCGATCCAAGGGGCAGTGCAGATTGGGTTAGTGCTTCTGATGTTTGAACTTGAGTAACTGAGGGGGCTGATGAATTTTGCTTGAACTCGTGTGACAGGAGAAAGTCCCTGAGTTTAGATGAGGCTTTATCAATAGAATCCACACACAAACGAACCCGCTCACGATGTCGAGAATTATTGACATCATAGACAAGATCTCGAATGGCTTTGCACATCTGGACACTGGCAGATACTATGCTCATGGTCACTCCTGCAAAATACAAATCCCACATTATCTTACACTGTGTAGATATTTTTAAATAGATCAATGTATCATGATACTTGGAAATTTTCTTGTGCAACGCTGTTTAAGCCTTTTAGGTTGTAGGAGGTAAATAAATAAAAATCAAACACACCAACATTTTTTTAAATTACATGACGCAGGATGTGATAAAAAGCCTCATTCAATATCCCATCATCAGTCTCCTCCACTTTCAATGCTGCTAGAAACAATTTAAAAACACCATAAAATATTTTCCTATCTATGGATTTTTCATGGATAGTAAGCTAGTGGAGGCACTTCACAATTATGTCCAATTGTATCTGCCATTTTTGATGGGGGTTCACTTTCAATTTTGTTAGAGAGCATCTGATTATGTATTCAGATATTGCTTTCAAAGAAAAATTTCATATTGCCATTTAAGTTCACTCTCCTAAGTATAGTTTTTGACAAGACACGCACATGATCTGAATAAAAAGTAAGGAGACATCAATACAATACAGTCAGATTTCTTTCTTAAACCTTTCAACACTTCCTTATCAATATATTTACAACATTGACAATACACGAGGAAGGAAGAAACACATGACAACAAATACTAAACATATCCATTTACTAATGCAACAAGTAACATAAGCAAATTTGATATAAATAAATGAACATTAACAAAAAGTTACTGTTACAAATTCTTCTGATTTTCCAAGTTGCATGCTTTCTGCACAATCTGTGAATACTTACCAAGTACAGACTTGTGGGTTTCTGCAGCACTCTCTCCAAGGACAGCTGGTGACCCTACAAACTCTTCCTCTGAAGCAAAGGTAACAAGTGCACTGCTTGTTGCTATCACAGGTTCACAAAATGCAATGATGCGTCTCAAGTGACCAACTCCAGGGTTGGATTTAAAGCACTTGACACTGGAGATCAAGCAGCTGGTGGTGGATGTGATGCTTTTGACACAAAGCTTGAACTGATTCTGGTTTTCTGGATCTTTTGCATTTTCACTTGCATATTTGCACACTTCTGTAATGGTTGATAATGCCCTGGAGATGGTGGAGCAGAGGTCAACCAGAAGGTGAGGTTCAAGGTCATCTACACAAGATCGCTTTAGGCGTGAACAACAAAACTTCAAGTCAAGCTTGGCTTGGTGAAGCTTGTACTTATTCACCACTCCAAGTTCAGAAGCACAGGAATTATGAAAGCTGACAGCGATAAGATAACCTATATGAGCGCTCAGCTCAGTAAGACTTACTACAAGGGCAGACATTTCTTGAAGTCTGATGCAAAATGGCTTCCACTGCACAATCCCTGAGTGAACCTGTGAGGATATGTCTCTGGAAGTGATAAGAATATGGTTAAGCTTATCAATGACTTTGTCACGATAATGTGTAAAAGTTGAGGTTGTGAGTTCCATGTCCTCAGTGTTAGTGAAAACGGGGCGAGCTTCACAAGATATAAGCAACAACTCTCCAACAGCCAGCATCTTGGAGTGGCATTCCTCGCACAGCATCACAACCTCACGGACATCCCCCTTGTTCATCACAGCTGGTACCCTGAACACCATTGAGGACACGGTCTTCTTTGCTGTCAGTGATCTTTACATTCAGGGGAAATGGCAAACGTGTTGCACAGCCCTGTGTAGAGTTAGCAATAAAAATCAATTAATAAGTCTTCCTTTAAACACATTCAATGACAATCTATTCTTGGCAAGAAAGTTTGATTATACTGGCCACTTAAAATCACACAAATAAGACTGTGAACTGGAGTGTCACTAATAAACTAGTACACTACACAATTGCTTCCAGATCCATCTCAGCTGGGTTATAATAAATCACAGTCTCCTCAAAATAAACACAAATGGGCAATGATATTTAAACCTGGTAGCGACTGCTTGATCAAAAAATATCATTGCATGAAGTGGCCTTAAACTGCAATAACAGTAGCACAATTTTAAGCTTGCATATCATATGCACTACACTGCATAACCATATTTCATGGTAGTTTTCTTGCTACATGACAGTAACCTTTATGCATAGAAGGTCGAAAACGATCGCTTCGCCTGCTCTTCTGTCTACAATTCTTAACAGGAAACACGTGCTTGATGCAAATGCACAGCAACCAAAACACCCCGAACTTCTATGATCCGCCTACTCCAAAATCTGTAATCTTGAGATCCGAATTTTAAACAGCTGCCCTGGTCGTCGCTGGACTTCATTGTTTTGCCCAACAGTGACGTCAAAATGCTTGGGGCCGACGCATCAAAAGGGGACAACGCCCATTACCTAAAAGGTGGGGCCTACTCCTGTCAGCTGCGTTTGCTACACACGCCAAACACACGACACGCTTAGATTGGGGACGCATCACAGCATGGTTGTACTATCAACGGTTTATCCATCCGCATATAGTAATGCGCCACAAACACTTTTCGACATATCATGTATACTTATTGAAAACAACACCCTCATAACTTTGAAAATATTCTAATAGGCAAAAGGGCTCTTTCAGAAGAACGCTGGTATTTTCCTCTCTGAAAAATTAGTGTCGAGCATCGGCAAATGACCTTTTTTTTCACGTCACGAGTTTCCGGTGTACCGCCAAGTAAGGCTACTTCCGGCAATTTGAAGAAAGATAGTGTTTAGTGATAATTTCGTTATATTTTAGCAAATTTAGGTCAACAGTTTGGCATAAAACAGGTGAGTTAAGTCCTCAGATTTCCAAAGGTGACATAATAGTAGAGCAGATTAACGGAAGTGAAGTATATATTAGCGTTTTCCGTTTTGGACACATGCAACTTCCGTTTATATTCGTGAAAATGGCGGCTTCTTCCTGTTTCTGTTTAGTGTGTCTTCTATTTATGTTCCTTTTTCGTACTGTTTCTTTCACTCTCTTTTTCCCTGAAATCGGGAACAAGATGTAGATGTCCACTGAATTAAAGCTTTTCTTTGTAAACAATATGTATATTAAGCGTAGCACTATTTCTGTTATTTCGAGTATAACATTCAAATTGGGAAGTTGTGATGTCGAACAATAGTTAAGTCACTAGATATTCAACGTCTAGTATCTGTCTATAACACAGTTTGATTAAGTATCATATGTAGGGCTAAAGTAGACGTAATCTTTCCTACCCCGTCATCTTCCCAGAAATGGGAAGTGTACTTGATGCATCCAATATTCGTTAAACTTATTTTTAATACTTGATTTATGATGCTGCTAAAACTGCTCTTTTTTCAAAACCGACTAGGGAAAAAAGCGTCATGTCAGAAGTACTCCTGCACATTTATATTCACAGGACATTAATATACTTTCGTTCTTTGCTTTATTTTACACTCGTTGCTTTACAAGGCATCGTGTTCTTTTCCTTGCACCTTATCTTGTAAAATGCCTATTCTGATGAAACACTGTATACTGATCATAAAGAGAAAAGTAACTAGATATCGCAAATACATTTTGAAACTGCAAGCTCATTAGTTTGCTCCTTACATCTGTGGGTCAGGGAAGATAGGACGTGCTGAAACAAGTCAACAATTAGTTTCTCATTATAGTACATTGTGAAGCTGAAAACCAAGAACAAGAATTTTCTACCCTTTCCTTTCCTACATATGTACATTCTTCTAAATGTGTCTATGCCTTATTGAGCTTTATTTTTATAAACACAGTTTGTCAGTTGGATTCCTTGACGTTTCTCAAACTGATGTAGTTCAAGGCAATCAATATCTTTGTTACAATTTTTAGTTTATGTTTAAAGCCAGACTTTGAGCTTTAAGGTTGGAAAGAATGATTTTACCTAGGGAAAGCATAGATCAGTGGTTCTCAAAGTGTGGTCCACGGATCACTTGTGGGCCGCAAGCATAAGTTAGTTGGTCCGCAGCTGACATCATATGTCAGCAAAATGATGTTTAATTTGCCAGATATGCTAATTAGTCCAGTATTGATTGCACTCGAGTTTTAGTTTTATCGATGGCCAACTGCTTGTTTGCATAAAACTCTTGCTTACCAACTATGTCACATAGTGAGCATTGCATCATTTGCCCAACTGCTTGTTCGCATAAAACTTGCTTACCAACTAAGTCACAGCGCAAGCATTGTATCATTTAACGGCATTATCTGCTACCCCTTAGTAACACAGTGTACTTTCTTATTTGTAACTTTTATGTGTACTTTGCGAAGCATGTAATTTTTATGTAACCTTATTAGCATACTACCGTCGCAAAAGTATAGTTTTAAATTGTAATGAAACAAATGTGGCAATTTAAATTTGAAATTCACAGTACATAGTGATTTTAGGCCTTGGTGGTCTACCATAATTTTTTTACTTTAGTAAAGTGATCCGCAATCCAAAATACTTTTAGAACCACTGGCTTGGAGCGCATTAGGGAGTGATGTTTCTGCAAGCCTAATGATCATGCTTTTTTAATTGTTTCCATTTGGTCTGCAAAGTACCCTCACCTATTTCCTCTGAGCCCATCTATTCTTTCCTGCTATAGGGCAGAAGTTCAGCCTTTAAACCACTTGATGAAAAAAAATTTTTTTAAAACAGTACAGGATAACAGCTAGGACCTATATATTACTGCTGGCTCTCATTCCCAGAGTGCCCAGTCTTGATTTTTGTTGTTTTTTTTTTTGTATGCTTAGATTTCATGTCCTACTTGAGGTATCATGTAATGTCTGATTTATTATGTAACAGTAACATTGGCAGACAATTTCCTGAAAAGGATTAATAAAGATGTTTTGTATTTGTCTGTGCATAAATGTTTTAATTTCCTTGCTGACTCCTGCCCCGACTATTTCTCTGAATTTCTATTCACTTATGTCCCAGCTAAACAACTCCGCTCTTCATCTGACAACTGTCTCCTAACTACTACTGTCACCAGAACAACAACATATGGTCACAGGATTTTTAGTTACCATACAGTGGAACTCTCCATATCTGCCACCTACCCACTATTGAATCCTTTATATGTGCACTGAAAATGCACCTCTTCGTTAAGCATTACTTGTTCACTTTTCCACAATGCTAGTTCTTTTTCACAGCCTCACTCCTTTTCCACTTATTGCTTGTCTTTTATTCATCATCAGTACTGTTAATCTTTCCATCGTTCATAAAATGTTGTTTGCCTGTTCTTCTGTCCCTTTTATATTGCCCATGTCTCGTTCTTGTTCTTAAGCCCTTAGAGCATGCTCTTTAGGAATGTGAGTATGCACTATATAAATTTTGCATTTATTATTATTATTATTATTATTATTATTATTACTTTATTGGATTTATTGAATTTTGTGAGAACTTTAAAAGGGAAACATTTTTTGTGTATCTGGTTTCAGCCTGTGAATAGACTGTAAAAGTTTTTTGTGTCTCTGTGACAGCATCAGCATGACATCAGCACCAAAGCTGACAACGGTGCAGGTGCTGGCTGCCCCAGCCTGCAGCATGTCACTTGTTGATCTGGGCAAGCGCTTGTTGGAAGCAGCTAAACATGGCGATACCGAGTCAGTCCGTGCTCTCATGTCAAATGGAGCACCATTCACCACAGATTGGGTGAGTTTCAGCTGTACTGCAGGATTAAAGCAGCATTTAAAAAAATTGTGACATTTTATAAATAACACACCATCTTGTCTCTAAATAACAAAATTATAAATATGGTTTGCATAAATATTATTGCTTTAGTAATTACCATATATTTTATGCATTAGAACAATTTTTCATTTTTGCATTAGGTTTTTGTTTTTTATTCCTTAGCTCGGAACATCTCCTCTGCACTTTGCAGCACAGCATGGCCATCATCAGACTGCAGAGGTACTCCTTCGGTCTGGCATAAGTCGAGATGCACGCACCAAGGTGGACCGCACACCACTGCATGTTGCTGCACAGGAGGGCCATCTAGATATTGTAGAACTTCTCCTGCAAAACTCTGCTGATATCGATGCTAAAGACATGGTTCGTTAAGAGAGTTTTTATGCTGTTTGTGTACCTTGCTCCACACCTAGGTTCACAGTTTTCTGTGAAAGGGTAAAAATTTACAGCTGGAAGTCAGATTTTTTCCCACATCATGCTAAATAGTGTAAACATGTTGGTTTAATCCCCTGCGGAATCTTTCCTGTAAACTTTTTTTTTTTTCAAAAATCTTATCAGTCATCCTCACTCGGTTCTATCAGTCCTTCATTGAGAGTCTCATCACCTTTTCTTTCACATCTTGGTTTCACAACCTCTCCGTAGGGAACAGGAACAGCCTTGTCTCCCTTGTTAAGATCTGTTCCAAAATCACCGGAACCAAGCAGAGGGATTTAGCCCTCTTAAATAAGCAGCGAATCCTTAGGACGGCATCTCGTATCCTAACTATTCCTGGTCATGTGTTGGCGAGTGAGTTCTCACTTCTGCGGTCTGGTCGTAGATACGCTGTACCGGTAAGTCGAACGAACCGTTACCGTAACTCGTTCATTCCGCGAGCCATCCACTTCTTCAATTCCACTAGCTGTGATGATGTGTCAGCCTGAGGTGACCTTGTGCGGGGTGCCCACTGAACCTCCTGTTGCTGTGTTACTATATGAGTGGGTGTGTGTGCACATGTGTGTGTATGTCGCCAGAATCTATTCCCTTTAATATCTTACATAATCTTCCCTCTAGTGTGCTGGCGTGTCATCATACCTGTAATTGCCCTTGCGGATTAATAAAGTTGTATTGTATTGTATTGTAAGCTACATTAGCTAATAGGTTTCCTGCCAAAGAATGCTGGGTTGCAGGAGTGAAGGAATCCAGCCACAGCTTAAATGTTAATCTTCATGATGACATATAACTTGGAAGTGAAAAAAGGACAGATTTTTTTCTTTTAGTATTTTTTAAAAATTCAGACCAGTATTTATTTATTAATTTATTAGCTGGTAATCTTGATAGCCCGTCTGATGTAAACTCTTTCATTCTCTTATTTAAGCATTTACTCTCAATATTAACTTTCATGGTTGATATTGACTACTTGCAGCTCAAGATGACGCCACTTCACTGGGCAACAGAAAAGGGCCATCTGGGCATCATAGAACTCTTGCTTCGGTCAGGAGCAGATCTCAGCTGTGAAGACAAGGTTTTTATAACACTTGTTATTAAAAGAAAAAGGATTTTCCATGTGATTTGAAAACAGAGCCTTGGAACTAAAAAAAAAATCTGAGATTACAGGGGATACTTATTTTTATTTAAAATTTTACATGCATAAAAAGCTCAGAAGGATGAGAAGAAAATATTTCTACATCAAATGTGATTTGGGTGCTCTTGTATTGCAGTTTGATCGTACTCCTTTGGATATTGCCATTGCCAATGGACGTACTGATATAGCACAGGTGTTGCAGTTGGCACAACACACAGATATTGGCAATGTTGAAGTTGACACTGTTACCATAGAAACTACAGAACCAATTATGACAGAGACTGTGACAACTTCAGGAGGTAAGGAGGCTTTCAGTTGATATATTTTACCTAACCAATTTGACCTAAATAATAGTATCGGTGAGAATTTGACTGTATTGGGTGAGTACTTTTGATATTGTGTTTTTCAATGAGTTTAAAGACTTACAGAATCTGAGGGTATTTTCTAGCTCATTGAATTTGTTTTCTTTCATTTCACAGCTTGCAGAATGGGTTTTCCTCGCTGGTTGTAACCAGAGTGATGAAATTTTATTGCTAGGAATGAATTATCCAGAGGTATGAGTTGTGTGTTTCAGTGAAGACAGAAATATCCAGTGACTCAGAGCAAAGCAGTACATCTGTGCTGGCAACTTTAGCCGCTCTTGCTGAGGCTACTGGGCCTATGAACTCTGCAAGTATGTCATTCTTGCCTTTTTTTCAAATTCCACAATGTACAGGTAGTCCTCGACTTACGACGTTGATCCGTTCTTACGCGGCGTCGTAAACCGAATTTCGGATATACGTTCATACAGTACTGTACCATAATAACAGTACAGTACTGCAAACACTTAGCCTATCCAAACACCTCTCCTAACACAGTACCCTACATAATTATCAATAAGCATAAGTACAGTAAAATATTGTACAGTACAGTACGCTTTGTTATCACTGTCGCTTTCATAGGAGCAGATCCTTTCACATGTTCAAGGATGCGATCTTTATCCTTGATAATCGTAACCGTGTACAGTACAGTACTGTACTGGACTCTATGACGTCCGCCGCACGTGGAATGAGGCGCACGTACAGTTCGACTTACGACGCTAAACCTCGTAAGTCGGAATGAACGTCGTAACCACAAAACGACGTAACTCGAGACCATCGTAACCCGAGGACTACCTGTATTGTATTTGTTGCTTGATATTGGATAACTACATAAAACCATTTACTTTGTTTAAATTTAATAAAATAAAATGTTGTCAAATCAACAAGATCAAAGGTGGCAAAAGCTTCACTTTTATGTAAATAAAGTTAGGTGATCTATATATGTATTGACCCACACTGACATTTATGATCGATGAAAGTATACCATGGTTTTATCTTAAAAAGTAACAGTCTTTAATCTGACTCCTTTAAAAGAAAGAATAAACCACATATTTTACTCCTTTCATCAATGAAAACATTTTTCAACGTCAAGAATGCCTAGTCGTTAGGAAATCCTCATGTACAATTAGGAACATGTGCACCTTTTTCTTCATAAGATTATGCTGTTGAATTACTTTTCAGAAACAACATTTAGGAGTAGGATTAGTAGTCGTGTAGGCATATATTTGTGCACTGAAGACAATGATGGTTACTGCAACAATTCATTTTAGCTGGGGCCCATGATTTTCCTTTAGACACAACTGCAGATGCTGTCAACTGGCTTGAGAGTCAGGGCATCACTATGATATCAACTGCTGATGGTGGCCTTATTACTTCTGCAGTGGAGAGTGGTCAGACCATCACCCTAACTGGTAATCTGGAATTGCAGGACATTCATATATAAACTGATATACACATGTACCTGTATAATGTATATATGTGCACATGCTTATGTAGACACAGTCACCTGATTTATCTAGATCTAGTCTTGATACAGCATACTTAGCCGAGTTCTGAAATGTAGCTTTTGATTCACATGGTAACCATGTCTCTGTAGTCAAGCCTTTATAAACAAAAAATGTTACAACTTTTCTCTCCATGGAATATTATTCTTAATGCTTTACATGTACAGAAAAATGACATAGCATGCATCTAGATTTATGTTGCTGATGGGGAAGTTAGAGGACAATACACTTCAAATCTTTAGTTAAGAGATGAGTCTTTCATGTAAGGTGCTTTGTGTAGCATGGTTTAAAAAAGAATATGTTTCAGAGGCTGGCAAGATAGCTCTGAACATCATCCGGCAAGATGCCCTTGGAGATGTGTCACATGATGGTAGTGGACTGGAAACAGTAGTTGGAGAGGGTGGTCAGGTGTGTAAATGCAAAGTGCATTTTATTCATTCTGAGTTGTGTGGCAATATGACCCTGTTTGCTTGTCACAGTACAATACAACCTTATTAATCCCCAGGGGCAATTTAAGATAGTGCTTGTATTAGCAATAATGTATATACATGTACATGATATAAGAGAGATAATATAAATGTACATGTTGAAATAGTGTCTCTCACACACACGCACATTCTCTCTTCCGCACACATTCCCTCTTCCATGCACACCCGCATTCCCAACAACAGCAGATCCAGTTGGTGACCCCAGGCCACCTCAGGTTGGTACAAGATTTCGGCCAGTAGAGTTTATCAAGTGAATGGCACCTGGAATGAATGGTTTGCAATGATGATTGGTTCTGCAGACAGACATCGCGTACCTATAGCCAGACCGCAAGAGGGAAAATTCATGCAAACACGTGAACAGAAATAGAGAGGATGCATGTTGCTTTCCTGAGGATTTACTGATGACAAAAGGCTGCCAAATCCCTCTGCCTGGTTCCAGTGATCTTGGAACAGATATTTACGAGGATCTTGGAACAGATATTAACAAGGGAGACAAGACTGTTCCTGTTCCTTATGGAGAGGCTGTGGAACCAAGAGATGAAAAAAAAGTGATGAGATTTTCAATGAAGGATTGATAGAACTGACTGAGAATGACAGAGCTGACAGAAAAAGATCTGAGTTTCCATAGGAGGTACAGGCGTTGTTGGCTCTTATGGAGGATCATGTTGGTGTTGATGTTAAATAGTACATAGATACAGGGGGTCCTCGACTTACGACGTTCTGTTCGTACGTCGCGTTGTTAACCGATTTTAAGTAAGTCGAAATATACGTACATACTGTACGTAAATAACATACTGGGTTAATGGGAGGAGGAAGCTGCAAAAGGTGCTGGAGATACTGGGGCAGGTAAATCTGAAGAGGCAGCTGAGGTAGAGGGTACAGGATCTCTTGCAGGCCTCTCTATCTTCTTGAAATACTGCTCCAGGTTAGTCTGGAAGGAGACCATCTTCTCCTCCAAGATCTCCTGGTAACACTGCAGGCAATCCATGATCCCTCTGGCAACCTTAGTGTACCTGTCCATGTTGGGATTCTCAGCCTCAAACCTTGACAACCCTAAATGGGAGATGTAACCATGAAACATCGTAACTCGGGACTGACATAACCCAAGGACCTCCTGTATATGTAAGTGTCTACTACCTCGATGGCATCATCATAGATAATACTGATGACTGCCTCAGGTATGTTTGTCCGAAAGTCAGAAATCATTTCCTTAGTCTTTGAGGCATTCAAGACAAGAAAGTGTTCAAACAAAGTCACGAAGAGCACCACTATGATCATGTTCACTATTATACAAAAGAGACAGCAAGGCAGTGTCATCAGAAAATTTCACAAGAAAGCTCCTATCCCTAGTGCTTTTACAACTGTTAATATACAGTATGAACAGTAGTGGAGACAACCAGCAACCTTGAGGGGAACCTGTACAGGTGACAACAGGATCTGAGAGAAGACCATTAACAGAAACTCTCTGTTGCCTGTTTATTAAAAAAGTCCAGGATCCAGAAAGTTGGTGAGATAGATGAAAGTCTGAAACTAGACTCTCCGCCAGCAAATGAGGTTGTATACATGTATACATATATACCATAGTAGAAGTGAACCCTAAGAATACTATGAACTAAGCTGACTGAGTAACTAAAATGCTAGCGAGCTGCAGCAAGTCGCCCTCATGTTAAATGTCCTTAACCATTTTCATTGATCTAACTGGCTGTTTACTGATCACGGCTAAGAATGATGACAAAGACTGTTTCAATACAGATCCAACATAGAGGATGGCAGATGGCTGAAACATTAAAAGACAAATAGCTCATATCTTTCAGGCGAAATGGAACAGCTTTTGTTTTGTAGTTCAAATGTGCTTCTATGTTGATGCTGTCTGCTTGTACAGTTCCTTGACATCAAGTTATTTTGTTTGTTTAAGTTTGTATTTCTGGTGTATTGACGTGTTTGATTCATTTAGAACAGGGATGCCCAACCTACGGCCCGCGGGCCAGATATGGCCCGCGACGCGGTGCCATCCGGCCCGCGAAACTTCTGTCCACAGTGCAGGAAATCGGCATGTTAGTAATATAAAAAAAAACGAAAAAAAGGAAAAAGTATTTATCCCCACGTAGGGGCGTCTCTCAATCTTTTTTTTGATGGACGAACATTTCGATTCAGTGCTCCGACTTGGTGTCTCTACGATGCAGCCGGACATTCAGAAGTTTGTTTCGGGAAAACAACTTCAAATATCCCACTAATTACTACATAATTAATGGTAAGTACAACTTGTTTCTAATAAAAAATGGTATCTGCTCTATTTTTTTTTCTTTTTTGTATTTTTTGCGGTGAAGTGGCCCGCGACACGGCTGTCCGAAATGGATATGGCCTGCGACACGGCTGTCCGAAATGGATATGGCCCGCGACACGGCTGTCCAAAATGGATATGGCCGCAACACGGCTGTCCGAAATGGATATGGCCCGCAGGCCGAAAAAGGTTGGGCATCACTGATTTAGAAGAGCAGTTGAAAGTCTACGAAAAGCTGCAAGAAGACCAGCAGTGTTACACATCACCAGCAGTGTGGCACCACAGGATAGCAAAGCACTAAACAGAAAGGGCTGGACAGAGATGTGCAACAGTCTTGTGTTGTCTCTCATCTTTTGGCTTGGTCAGCTGTATGAAGGACAAGAAACAGGACTGCAAGAGAAAGATTAATGCAGTGACAGAGTATCTGGGAGTTGCCAGCTTCATTCTACCCAACCACAGCAAACAGTTCACATCGTCCATCGATTCCAGACTCTGTGTTTGTGTCTAGAGAGTTTATTGAGATTTAGGTGACATCTGACAATGATGGGAAGGCAGTGTTCAAAGAAAAGTTGGTGGTTAGCAAGAGTCAGAGCTCAAGTTCTCAGGGACACGGCCATTGTTTGGTCAATGCAGCTGCTGCTGTCAAGGCGTTGCACAGAATTATTCATTTGTTTGGTGTGAGTTTGTGTCCTAAGGCTTTAAGTCCATGCACCAGACCATTGTGTTTTACAACAGAACTTAGCCACTACCTACATCACAGTGACATGTTGGCAAGTTTTATATCAGGCTCTCTTGTCAGTGAGGTCTTTCATATCCGTCTGTTCCCTCACTTTGGCAAGTTGCACACCCCTCTTCCTGCAGGGCCTGCTGGATCCTATCAGGTTGGATCACTAAAGAAAGGGGGATTAATATTATATTATTTAATTATTGTATGTATAAATTAATATGATATCCTTGCATGCCTGTATACAAAGTGCCATGAGTCTGGCTGATGCTGGAAAAAGGCGCTATACAAATGCGCTATTTATTTATTTTAAGTCATTTCATGTAGAACCAGGTCATGCATAATTACCATAAATTTTGGATTATAAGCTGTGACTTTTTCCCCAGCTTTAAACCCTGCTGCTTTAAACAGTGATGTGGCTTGTTTGGGGATTTTTAAGATTTCGATTAATTTTTAAATGAACATGTTAAATTGTTAACTGTTCACGTTTTTTAAATCAAAGTTGCATACAATTGAAGCATTCGGATCAGTTGCTGAAGCACACAGCCTCATCAAGCTGAAAATGAGACAAAATGCCTATGGTGCTGCTTTCAAGTTGAATAGATTTGCGACTTATAAACTAGTGCAGCTTATTTAAGAAAAAAAGGTAGCGATTTGAAAAAAATTTAGTGGGTGTGGCTTATATACAGGTATGCTAAATAGATCAAAATTTACGGAAGTCTAGACAGTATTTACAAGCATCTAAAATCTTCTAGAGTCTTAACGGTCACAGACATGCATCAGTGCACCAGATGTCTGATGTCTGTTCAAGCTTAGTATGTATGCACCAACCATCCAGATAGAATGTCAAAGATAATGCATATAGAAAACAAATGCGAAAATGTTACATTGATGTGCTTTCCTTTAGTTAAACCAGATTTCCTGTCTTTGTTAGAATGCATGGATCATGTTTCATGAAACAAGGTGTTATTTCAGAAGGTGATCACTATTGTGGCAAACCCAAATGCAGAGGATTTATCAGAGGAAACACCTGTCCTAGTCACAGTCACTGAAGATGGTACTGAGCTACCTGTAGAGGGGGAGATTGTGGAAGAGGCTGAGGGAGGTTAGTCATTGTGTCTGTTTTAAAGCATTGTTTCGGCTACTTCTACTTTTATTTTAATTCACATGAAAGTATCAAGCCGCTTGGACTGTAGATATTTACAATGTTTGCAGTGATAACAGAAGTGACACCAGACATGCATCATGCTATGGAAGGAACCCTAATCATAGAGGAGGGAGATGGTACAACAATCACTGTTACCCAGGCAACAGAGGATGAGAATGAAGTGAGTGCATTGATGATGAAGCTGGTAAACACACCTGTCAGTAAGGGGTTTGTCTCTTGAGCGCCTGAGCAAGTGCTGGCCAACTGATGTTATACTTATCTCTCTAGCTTGTTACTTTGTGGTACCATTTGACATGATAGCTTAAACTAATTCTTATCTCTGCATTCAGGATGAGGAAGATGGTGACCTAGAGCGAAGTGCGCTGCGGCGGCAGCTGGAAGCGGTCCAGAGGCAGGCCGAGGAATACAAGCAGCAGCTGCGAGCAAAAGAGGAAGAAGCAGAAAAATTCCGCAAGCAGTTGTCTCAAATACAGACAACAACAGATGTGAAAGATGTGGACTCCTCCTGAGAGTTACAGTGGTGGTGACAATGTTTGTGCATAGAACTTCAGAGATATTAACAAAGATGGGGATATTCTTGAGATGACCATATGTGCCATGTCTTAGGAATGGGTTCTGCCCCAGCTGTGAAACAAGTTACATGCAAGCTGCTGTGTGAAGAAAATGTTAGTGACTGTAAGGCAGTATTTCTCATAAATTTCCGCTATTTGCGTGCTGCCAGCTGAAGTGGATGAGGAATGGTTACAAGGCAAGTTCTTATTAATGTAAACTAGCAACCATGTGAGTGGTTGGTGGCTGGGGTGGTACTAGAATAGGTACAGACAATAGTTGCCGATATCATCATCTAGTTTCCTTGTGGCTTGCTTATTAAATTGCGCTGACTCAAGGTGGCTTCGTGGAAAAGACAGTGCTCATGCAGACATGGTTTCTCTTTATTCTTCATTCCTCTTTTCTGTTTTTTTTTTTTTTTTTACCCCCCAATGTATTCAAGTTTTTGTTAGCTGACATAAGTCTTTAAAGGTTCCATGATTTCCTGATTATTCACCAAACATATCTTTTTCATGTTTAGCATAAAGAGTAACTAGAAGCACACTGCCATTTGATCTATCATATCTTCACTTAGGGTTTTGTTTAAAACACAAGAGTATGATTTGTGCTTTTTAAGTTTTGCATTTTGAAAGTAATCATGAAATGTCATCAGTGACATGAAAAAAAATTTTAGGGGAAAATTAGAGGCATAGTTTTTCTTTTTTTGAACATGCTGAGTTTGTGTAGTAGTTCCATTTGCCCACTGATTTTAAACTCATGGGAAGACCTTGTGTATGTTTTAGAACTTTCAGCCATCTTATTTTACATCATTTAAAGCAGCATGGAATAGGAGCATTGACATCTGCCTCCTCAATTTTGAAATAAAAGTAAACTAAAAAATAAAGGCATGGAAAGCTCACAGTTCCAAAAATAAGCTACAGTAGCAATGCTTCCCAAATAATGATAATTTCTCTGTATGAGTTCCAATATGGTGGCTAGTTAGCTTCAGGTAGTCTTGCAAGGTCTATCTATGAGTTTCAGATCCATGCATACACCCCAGATTTTTACATTCCAAAGTTCTAACATCAATTGCTGGTAAATAAGTGTTGTCAGAACTGAAATACTGTGTAAAGGCCTTTTTTTTTTTTTTTTTTTTTTTTTCGCCTTTATGAAGGCATGTTTTATCTCCACTCCAGAAATCTTTTCCACTTTAAAATTTAGGTTTTTAGTTTTGTTTTTGAATCTTTGTCTGAAGCACACTCTGTCATTTGACATAAGGCAGCCTGTTGAATAAGCTCTATTCTCATTACATCCCCCTTTTCTCTCTCCTATGGAGAGAATATCCGAGATACCAATTGGTGTGCCTGTTTGTGTGACATGCATGTGCATAAACATTAAGATAAAACATGCTTATATAAATGCTGTATGGTAAAGTGCGTAGCTTGTGTTCTTAAGGGGCCATAGTTATGAAGCAAGAGTAAATCATTTCCCCAAGGCAAAATGTCAAACTCAGTGAAAAGTGTCTCGTTTCCAAAGTTATGAAAGTGTCCAGACCCCGTGGACACTACTTCAAGTTTCTTTATCATGACATTGCTCTTTAACTAGATCTTGATAGGTAAAACAGCATCTGCAGGGAAAAGTGCTGGACACCCATTTTATAACTTCAGGAAAGACATTCGTCCTTCAGTTCCCCCATGTACCCCAGAGCTATGACTTACCCTTGCTTAATAAATACAGCTCGGTGTGTATGTGTCCCCAGGTTTTCTTCCCAGTTCAAGTATCCATTTTGCATGCTTTTGCAGCCACATTAAACTGTGATTTCTCAAATATTGCCTTCTGACACTTTATTTATATCAACTGACTGCAAGGGAATGAAACTAGGATCAAATAAATTCCACTAGCTAAGAATGACAAAAGAATTTGATCAAGATATCTTGCATGAATATACAATGTTCTCATTCAGTTTTTTTCAATTATTTTCTTTGGGATTGTCAATACATAAAGTGTGGTTTCTTTGGTAGGAAACCTTTTTCAAAAACCAATAGTCCATTGATGAATGAATTTTTGAACCACGGAGAGGATTGTAGAGGATGTTTTGGGAGCAATAAAATATTTTTCTACATTATCTCAATATTTAATGTGTCATACATTTATTTGGAGAGAGATAACAGTTGATTTGATGTGAGCAGATGTTACACCCCTCAATTTACCATTTTTGATTTGTTGATTTGGTGCTCTTGCAAGAAAGCAGTAATAACCTATCTTTGCTGGCTAATTTTTTTAGTTGATAATTTTGTATGGTCTCATGAAGCAAATGGCCCTCAGAGAAATAAGTTTCCCCACCCAACATAGAACAATATAATTTGAGATGGTATTGACGATTGAGTGAGCAAACGGCATAAGAAAGAGATTGAACAAGTGATTTGTGTAGCGGCTTCATTTGGAACATCATAAATCCATTTCTAAGCAAGATCTGTCAAGTTAGGGAAGGAGCACTAAGAATGCAAGTGTTTCACTACATCCCTGCAATGACGTTGCATAGGAATAAGCTTGACTCAAATAAAGAGATAAATTGAAAGTTGACAGTAGCTTCACAGCTGGAGGAGAGCAGCAGAAACCCATCAAGATAAAGCCAGGTATCCTGGCTAGTATGTAATAATGCATGATACATGTTCATGTAACATGGCTTCATCTCATCCACTTTTCCCTAGCTGCAAGACTAGCATGCACATCATCATGGACTGACACCAGGGGTTGTGGATTGCATACTGTCACCCTCACCTGCTATTTAAATGTGCATGCACAAATTACAAAAGAATAAACACTGCCTTTCCCTAAGTCTCTTTAGCTGATACCCTATCATTCCCTGCTTTGCTTCTTTGTCTCGAGATTATAAAGGTGGAATCAGCTTCATCACAGACGTGTATAGGAGGACTGCTGTCTGCCGAGACAAACGCTTAGCCTCTTGCAAAGTTCTCCACTGTTAGTCTCGGCAAACTTTAACAATGAATGTGACTAGACCGAAAGCTTTGTACACACCTGCCTCATTTTAGTAGTTAACTGGAAAAAAATCATCTGCCAGCAGTCCAGTAATACAAGTTCATGGCTTCATGCATGGGCTGCAAAAGTCAGCACCACTGTGAAACAGTTCCAAAATGCACCGAAAGGTGATAAGGCAGTCTCATTTCTGTCTGCATCGAGGTATTTCTGAATCTATTTTGCATATTGATGACTTTGCTATTTACTCAAGGAAATCAATATTTCACTATCAAAACCCAACTCTCAAAATACACAACTCAAGCATTTTTATTTTAATGTTTTGATAAGACATTGGCAAACAAACAACTTACATTTGAGAGCTTCCACAATTGGGTTAGCATCAGAATACACAAGAATGTGTATTAGTTGATTTACCATACAATGGAATCACAACTAGCCATTCTTTGGTTGACACTGACTTTCAAGGCTACTTAATGGATATCAAGACAGGTGATGCTTGGATCTAACATGCTACACATAAAAAGATTCCCTTTGAATCAATGAAAATCCCAGATCTAGCCTGCAGTCAAAGCACATTAGTAATTGTTCTCTATAGCTTCTGGTTAACCTGCTGACATTATTGTCACTTTGAGATCAACTTTATCACATGTTTATGCTACAAATGTCATGATAGAAACCTCTTATAAGCATCCTTCACTTGAATTAATACAACAATAAAAGAAGGAAAAACCTTTGATATAGCTATGGTTTGTCAGGAAAAATTGTTAAGTAGTGAAACACATTTAATAAGTACACAAATTTTAGGAAACAAAAAGGACTCACTAATAACATTCCTCTGTGCTTTGAACTTCTACAGCCCATTAAAAATGTAATTAATCCTAATGAATGAAACACAGTAAGTAAATTAGGTAAAGAAAGATGATACCCTAAAAAAATCTTGCTTCAATATCAAAATAACAAGGAGGCTGAACCAGAGACCAAATAAAATAGATGTACAGCAGAAGAAAACTGGGAATGTAAACACTTTAAATCCAGCACACCTTCCCATCTCGTACCCTTTACTTTCTACTATCCTCACACAAGCTACCAGCTACATGCAAGACCAATACACAAAGGTACAGCCATGTGTATTAGGAAGCTTTGTCCTTTAAAAAAGACAAATGAATTGGGATTGAATATCTAACATACTTTTAAAAATGTCACTGCAATTTAATTGTTTAATGCATTATTTAATCATAAAGGATGAAAATGCCATTCTTTAAGCGGCTTTTAATGTGTTTCCCTATCTGAAAGACAAGAGTGATTTGAGCTTAATGGGGACACAATTACTGGCCCAGGCTAAGCAGCTTTTAAAGTCCTTTACCATTGTAGCGGGGGCGCTAGTTTCGGTTGAATTCTATGACATTGATTTTTTCCTCTGCAATCAACAACAAAATTAGTTGTACTTTGTATACTGGTAAAATTTGAAAATAAAATATATTGTGTGTAACACCACCAGCAGCTGTGGAAATGTACTGATGATGGCATTGGAGTGTCTGTACCCCTTAAGTCCCAAAATGAATCAGTCAAAAGTCACAGTAAAACAAACCAAATATGCCTGGATTATGTTCATGCCTTTGGTATGTTCAGTTGAGGCTAACGCATTGTGGCAGGACATGGCTGAAGCTGGAAGACTTCATCTTTGTATAACGCATTGTATTAGCACCCTTAGCTATCAGTGGAAGCTGTTGCAATGCACAGGTGGAAGATTCCAGGTCTCAGAAAGGCCCAAACCTGGCCTCTTTGCCTTTAACAATGACAGGAAGACAAGGGTCACAAAAAGCGATAGGTTCCCTGTTTCCAAATCTTGTGCGGTAGGATGTGGAATGCAAAATTTGTCCACGCTCACTAAATTTAATGTTTTTTAAAAGATTAACTATCTTTCATAAAGTACTGAAAATTATATTCAATTTTCTTTTAAGCTGTACAGAAATGGAATTAATCCTATTATTATTTAAAGGCCAGTAAATATGATAAAATGCATTTCTAAAACATTCTGCTGTTAGATATTCTGTTCTAGGAAATACTGTACAATGCTTCTCTCTTTCCATTTCTGTTTATCCTTTTTACCCCATGCCATCACTTTCTCTCTCTGATTCATGTGCACAAACCCACCCTTTACATGCAAATATGCCTATGTAAAAAGCTGGAAGGGGTCTCATGAAATGCATTCTGAAAATGGAATTATTGTTGAACACGATCTAATGCTGTGTTCCATCTTCCCCTCACCCTTCTGTACATTGTTTCCCATGTCTTTTTAGACATGTTGCCACCAACATATGAAGAAAGTACCAACACACCCTTCAGTTTCTCTTTCAAATAATTCACTTAGAACACAACCATGAACGTTTCTCTGAAAAAAAAATGCCAACAACCTAATCTCAACAGCTATGGAAAGCTTTGAAGCAAGGAAAAGATTTCTATACAGTAACCTTATTAGATAGCATTCAAGATCATTGCAGACAACCAATGGTCACTGAAAAAAGGTAAGAATCTTGTAAGAGACTAGGGTAAACAAATACCTATGGTGTAATGGGAGGAAACAACCATGGTGGTAAGTAATGGAGGAAAATCCTAACAGGCAGAAACTTGTATGTATGAATATGTATATACATCTGCATGTGCACATGAACACATGTTTGAGTGTACTATGGGTGTTTGTTTCATGGTGGTATGAATGCTGATGGTCTTCATAATCTGCAAAAAAACTATTTTTAACAATTTGTTTTACAAATCTTATTACAATATCACAAATAAAACCAGATATTTTAAGTTTTGATAATAGCAACATTTCAGTTTTACAATTTGAAACATACTGCACTGTAAAACTATTAACACGATTTGATAATACACAATAATATAACTGATACTGCACAGCAGCCACCAAAGATAAAGCAAAGTACAACTACAAAAAGTTATCATCAAAAGCAAAGAAAAGATGCAAAATTTAAATAATAATTTATAGTAAAAAAATATATATAAATATTTTAAGGAAAAAAATGAATTCAGAAAAAATATTCCTGAACATAAATAAATACAGAAACACTGAAAATACATATTCCAGTCACACATTGCACAGAATGTTAAGGTTAAAACTGCATTTTAAAAATTTGTGTCAAAATAAATAAAAATTTCTCTAAAAACTTACAAAAAATTGCCACATGTTATGAAAATAGTAATAATTATTAAAATAATACAAATTCCATTCTTTTAAAAAATCCATCTTAGACTAAACAGAGCACATTAAAAAACTAATAAAATGTATATTTCAATTAAATATTGCACAGAAGCATTATAGAATCAACTGATTAGTATTTGTTAAAGCTATGATGAAAATTGTACTATATTCTGCCAAGCACAATCTCTAACTTTTTTCAACTGATGACCTTCTCTTGATTAAAACCACATTAAAAGAAAGATATAAATGACAACTTGTGCAAGCACAAGTTTTGATTGATGATTTAATCTGTTTCTTATATATATATATACACACATATATGCACAAGTATAAGCAACAGTACATGGAAGTTTACTCTGCAAACTCCACTCTAGCCCTGTTATATCAACTTCAATAGTGACTGGCAAGTATTTTCATCCATGCACAATAAACAAATACCCTACCCAGTAAAGACTATAAGTTGCAGAGTTACAAATATTGCCAGATTCTTCTTCTCAATATCAAATTCTGCCTGAGACCAGCTAAATCAGAAACAAGTATTCCTACCTATAGACAGTATTAGATAACTTGCATGAGTCATGACACTTTCCGCACCAAAAAAATGGCACTGAACTAGCTTATGAAGAGTCCACTTTCAGAAAGCTGCTAGAAATCCTTGTGACAAGAGTTTTAGAAGTGTCACATTCCCTTAGCTCTTCAGTGACCTTAAGGTAGTGTCATGCAATATCTTTTAAAAATGTGAATGACACAGTTAAGGATAACAAATGAATTTTAAGCTCTGAAATGAGATATAGCAAAATAATCATAACACTGAATACACTATCAAACTACAAATTCCCAGCACCTTTGTCATGCACTGGGAGGTTGCAATGTGACTACCAAAAATAGAATAAAAAAACCAATGCTCAAAATCCATTTTCCAAAGTCTCCTCCCATAACATACAACTGAGTATTTTTCATGTGGGACTTGAAAGTCCAATAACAAAGTGCAATACTTAGAGATGCATCCTCCTCCTCAAAGCAAACGTAATGCTTCGCTGAAAGTGGTCTGTTTTGATTTATTTTGATTCACACATATATTTTGATTTTATTTTGGTTTTGATTTGATTTTTATTTGATATTAATACATTTTTTTGGGGGTGGCCATCATACCTCAAGAGCACATCTACATGAAGCCTAATTTGAAAAATAGGGAAAACTGAAAAAAAAAACTCTTACACAAGTGCCAGATTTCACCCTTTTCTTCTATTAGAGATGAATAAAAAAAATTTCACTTTCAACTCAAACATTATCTTCTATAAAATATCAAAAATTTCTTGAAAAGTTAACTCAGGCCACAAAAAAATAAAAAATAAACAAAATTGAAATAATAATGATTTTCTTCCCTTTGCATTTTAGCACAGCAGCAAACAGCAAATGACTGCCCATACAGCACATGCATGCTTTGCTGGCTTGCACAAGATACTGTAGCTTTTATATGAACCCATCACTGTCCTCATTTTCCATAAGCAGATCACGCCTGTGGTATGTGAGACGAAGGCGGCGAATGGCAAAGTAGCCCGCAGTGAGAACACCAGCTAGGACTAGGAGACCTCCCAGCACTGCACCTATAACAACTGGAGCTAAAACAGATAGTCATTAATCCACATCACTCAAAGAAGGTGTAACTGAACTATAAATAATCAGTTACTTTCACGATTAAAAAATATAAACAAATATTTCAGTTTGAGTGTTTGTATAGTAGAGTGATACTCTTTGGCTAGTATTTAATTTTTAATGAGAAAACCTTGATTGCTGAAGTAAGAGTTATGTCCCTTTGCCTTACTGGCTTGAGAGCCTGCTTTATTTTTTAGTCTCATCCCCAGACCCGCTCTTAGACCCCAACGAGGCCAGAGGCATAGGGATTAATTTGGAGACTAGATGCCATATTAACCCCTGACGACTATCAAATGTGTGGGGCTCTAGGCTGATGCTTTGTCTACTTGCCCATAAGCACGGCCCTGCTCATCCCTTCTTTCTGCCATTACCAGTGATTTTGAATGGTTTTGATGTCAACAGTTCGTCTGTGCTTTCGTTTTTCTGTTTCATCTGTTCAGCATTATTTTGTATGCCTGCGCCAGCTTCATTACTTTTTTGACTAAGTCTCTATATACAGTCATGCCTCTGCCATCTCAACTCCCAATTTGACATTCTCATCTCTGAACCACATGCCTGACTTAGTGCATTTTACATTCTGAATCTACTGCAAATACTGTAGACTGACACCTCTAGTATCTTTTGTACTGGTCTGCGCTACTGTTATGTTAATGTGACATCACTACCAGCAATCAGTGTGCATGCCAGACATGTACAACCATGTGTCTGTTTGTCATCATCGTCCTTTGGACATGCATTAATGCTTGTACTAGGCTTCTCGAGTTGTGTGCACTAGGATTTCTCTGTCTGTAGAGATTCATGTCTTTTTGAATAGATAAACTAACAATCTGTAGACTCTGCCTTACCATAATGGCCCAATCTTACTATTACTTTTTGGGATACAGTGTAGCTGTGGCATGCTCATCTGCAGCATTCTCTTTTATTTTTCTTTGTATTTTTGTCTCTTTGTATTCCTCTACATCATTTTTGATATTTCTGGTCTGCATTTTAATATATACAATTTATTCTGAATTTTGTATTTTGATGATGATTTCTTTTTTGCACATTGTGTTTACTCTAAAATTAAGGAATGCGCTATATAAATCCACTTTTTTATTATTATTTTGTTAGACTTAGAGAAGAGGTTCCCAGGTTCAGCAGAAAGAAAAATCTTATGGAAATTTTAATTAAAGTTCTTTCTGCACTTTCCCTAAGGTGCAGAAAAGACCACAAAACAACAAAAAATAAATTACCTTTGCTGCTGGAAGTAGGTTGCTTGTGTAATGTAGGAGTAAAAGTAGAGCCAGATGGCTTTCGTGTGACACCACTTGCTGCTGACGATGAAGAGGAAACTGTAAAGCCAACAGCAAGTAATTTAAATAGGATGGTGATGAGTAATTTACATGAAGTTATTATTCTCTCTTACATATCCTCCCTAAAATACATATATATGTTTACAGTCAAGAACCTTGTGCACATTCCACACCCTCCAGCAAATGTCTTCTGGCCTGCTTTATACATCAAGACTTGGTGATTTAAGCCAATTTGCAACTAGTCTTCTCTTAGAAGGAGTGGCTTACCTGTTTCTTTGCTTGCCACACACATCAACTTTTTGTTGTCCCTATGGTAGTGGCTGGCACAAGAGCAGTTGCGCTCTACACAGATCTCATGCAGTTCCTCTGCACAGTCATCATTAGATCTGCAACTGGAGCCAAACTGGCTCAGTGAACAGCAGCTTCCATTGGAGAAGACAAAGTTGTCAGCACACTCACAAAAAAGAGTCTCCTTGTTGCAGGTGAATGCAGGTCCATTACATCCAACAGGTGTGTTGCAAGATTTGTTATAGCTCTCTGTTAGACAAAAGAAAATTAAATGTTCTGTGGACAGTGGAGAAGAAAATGGAGAGAAAATTAATCCAGTCATCCACTTTTAGTCACTTACTCAAATGCCTTGTAATAAACAAATGCACAAGCTCACAGCTGTTTAGAAACATCCAAAACATTTTAACATCTAACTTTTTTTAAAAATGTATAATTGTCTGAATAATTTCAAATACACAAGTGATCAAAGCTGTGTGCTCTTGCCCTCCAGCACATAATCTTACGCGAATCACAGTACTGGAAACCCTTAGATAAGATTTTCCAATGAGGAGGGTTACAGGTGCTCAGAACCAAGGGTGGAGACATTTTCTGCTCTCCAGCGGTGCATGGAGGGACAGGAATGGTCTCGTTGCTGATTATTTTGCGTTGCAGTGAAGGTGGCCAGGTAACTGTGCCTGATGATGTAATCTTCACTTTCACGGTCACCTACATCAGTCAAAAACTGTAATCACAAATAAGCACAGCCATATCTCCCAAACAATTTTCCTGCCTGTTTTACCAGAGAGGAAAAAATGCGAGAAAAAGTAAAAAAAAACTAGTGTGTGCATACACTTCTAATGAAAGTATTTTTGTTCGGGCTCACTTTCCTCACCAAGCAGACAAAAAAATGCTACTAACAAATGATATCAGAATTACTACACCCTTTAAATTTATATCTTTCAGACAATTGGCCAATGCAAAGGATATTTGCACTCCTCCACAGTCCTATGCATAAGCAATACTAGTGCTCATTTATAATTGTGATCAGAAAACAGCAAATGCCAATGAGCTCTCAATCAACTCTCTTTTTCTCTGCATAACTGAATTCTTGCATTTACTGGGCTACAGTACTAAATCCTCTCTCTCTCTCAAAAAACCCTAAAACTGAGATAACTATTGGGTCTTGCCATTTGAATCTATTAAATTACCAACAAACAAACAAAAAAAAACAATTCAAAGAATGGGCATAACTCACCGAAAATTTAACCTGGTCACCAATGCGTCCCATTTCAAAGTAAAGAAAACCTTCAGCTGTGACAAGTAATTTCAATCTGTATTTCAAACCTGCAACATTTTTTTGAAAACTCATCAGATCATGATCCAAAGTAACATGAATCTGATACAACAAAAACACACCAGAATGTCTAATAGAACACTTAAATAACATGTGCACACCTACATTAGCACAGACATATGGTGCTTTCCTTTTCAAGCGTAGCCTTGGTTTAAAGTACATGGTCTAGTGAATGGCAGAGTAAAGAGCACAGCTAGAATTTTCAGAATGCAAAATATTATGAAGAAGTCCTTAAAACTGTTGTAGCATTAATAAAGGAAATAATGTATGACACTCTATATTCCTTGCTCACGTTTAAATTTAATTAATGATATAATGGCTCTTAATTATTTGTTTTTCAATCAACAATATCCACAGAATTAGAAAAAAAATTAAGTACTAGACTAAAGGCCTTGCTAACCAGCTGCTGATACTCACCTGAAATGGGAAGGTGAGTGTCATGAGTAATTCGTTGCTGAACTGTAATATTTCTTGCAGGCACTTGCACATAGAAATCCAGACTGAGGGGTTCATCACAGTGATTCAATACAAGACCAAAACAATAATCCACTTCAATTGAGTTTTCCAAGGGTATGTAGGAATTCTGTTTACAGGAAAACACAAATGTGGACCTATATACTTTAAACATGTTACAATAAAGGTTCATTTTGTTGTCAAAAATGGTTATGATGATTTTGAAATAATCACAAACACTTTTAGAAACTTTTATAGCTATGAGACATTTTAAGAACAAGCCTTACCGCTGCACTGTATTTATAAGCACCTTTACAGTCAAAGCGAGTGCATGGCTCTCCCTGACCAGCCTGACAGGACTGCTGCATGGCATTGGTTGAAGTTAACTGTTCTGCTATATGATGCCACACAGCACAGGACTCATGCTTTGCTTCTGGTGGTGATGCTTCTGCTTGCAGGCAACAACCTGAATCATCAAGTGCAGGGGTTTTTTTTGTTTGGTATATGATGCTGTCATGGGCATTGCTTGATTTGACTATCTGATTTTCAACCACTTGCCAATTCGACCACTACCAAGGGTCAACTTGATGATTCAACCATGAAAATAAATTAACTTTAATGTGATTTCCTTTTATCCATTTTTAATGCTCTAGATATAAAATTCATGTCACACATAAAAGAACTCATACACGCATATGCAAACATACCTACACACACACACACTATGGGAGGAGAAAAAGGTTTAAGAGAAGATAGGTATCTGGGGGAATGTAGAGAGGATCAGAAATAAAAAAAAGTCTGAGAAATACAAAGCATGAAAAGAGAAGCAAAGAGAAAAAGGTGGTGTGATGATATGAAGTTAGATAGGTAGGTGTGGGTAAAACCATTAAAACACATAACACTGAATCTGGGAGCTAGTGGAGTGCAGCAAGGAGAGGGGTGATGTCATCAGTTTTAATCTTAATAAAAATGAGACAAGTAACATTGTTTTAAACATGCTAGAGAATATGGATGGTAGAGTCAGGAAGGCCAGCAAGTAGAGTTACGGTAGTCGATGCAAGAAAGGTCTTGTTTAGTGATAGCACCAATTGGAAGATGTTTTTAGATCTGGCTAATGCAGTGGAGTTGAGAATAGAATGACTTAGCAATATGGGATACAAACTGATGCATGGACATAGTGTTGTCCAATACGACATCCAAGTTTTTAGTCAGAAATGGTAATACTGTTGATTTGGAGCGAGAGGGAGCAAGTAAGTTGAGTAAGATTTTGGCATGTGCCAATAGGAATGGCTTCAGTCTTGTCATCATTAAGTAGAAGTTTATTGTTTTTCATTGTTTTTAATGTCTTTAAGCAGATGGATATTTTAGTCAACAGTGTCTGTACATTATCAGGTGTTTTACTGTCCTGGACTTGACAGTCACTCACACAGAAATGGTGTTTGATATGATGTGAAGTGATAATGGCTGACAACAGAGAGGTGTAAGAACCCTTGAGGGCCAAGGGAGGTTGGTGGAATAGGGTTGAAAGTCATTGACAAGAATATAGTCTTGCAGTCTATTGGAAAAATACTTTTGGTTAGCCTGTGTGACTATCTCTCATCATTTGTGTATGTGTGTGGGAGAGAATGTATGCAAAATATCCCTCTTTTACAAGTTTGTCTCTTTGTTTGTATGTGTGTAGACAGAGACAAGATAAAGTTTTCTACAGTTCAGTCTTTATTTGTTTAAGGCTTTAGTTGTTTTTTTTTATGTAGCCTTTCAGTCAGTAAAACAAAACAAAGTGCATTTTCCAGTATGTGATTAAAAGCTTATAGGTTGCAATATTTTTTTCCTAATGTTGGTGATGATAATAGTAATTTCTATCACCTATGGTTGAATAATTCCTGGCTGTGGTTGAATCAACTTGTGGCTGAGGTCGAATTGGCTTGTTTGTAGTGGAATTGACAGTTCAAATGAGTATATATGCTGAAATCGACACATCCCTGACCTCACAGCATGATCTTATCTAGATAAGGAAAATAAAGATTAATAATTGATGCAACAAAATACAAGAATGAAAAATAATATCAAAACACTGCTAATAAATATGTAAGCATTAACATGTGAAGGTGAATGTTCTTTATAACTGTAAAGATGATATATATATATAGATATCTCTCTCAAAAAACACACACAGAAACTTACAGCATATACCAGAAAAAGATAGAAGAAGGTGGCTGTCAATACAGCAGCACAAGAGTATAGAAAGATAAAGGCACAAGAAAAGTATATTAAAACAAGGAGAAGCGAAGCGAAAAAAAAAGCATGAAGTGGGAGTATGAAGGAATTTAATTTATGTAACCGCATGTATGTAGCCACCCAGCCAAAGAAGAAATAAAGGCACCAGACAGCTCAAGAATGGCAATGACACTATGTCCACTGAAATACTCAAAGCAGAAACAAAGAGACCACAACAACTATAACGAAACTGCAGACCTTCATCTATATACATGTCTACGTAAACGCTCGAGAGTCTGTGGGCCAGCCACCATCAGTAATCTCTGGAAAATGGCAAACCAAAGATACACTGAAATGTGCTGGTCATATTTTTTAACAGTCTGCATCTAATACCATAAGACAGACCCCTCGCGGGGAACCTTCAATTGCCGTGACCTCGAGACTGATATAGAAAAGATGAAATACAAATGAAGCCAGATCAAAAAGCATGTAGGACAGAGAGAACATTAGTGGCATATGTGCACTAGGAAAGGGTAATAGGCAAAAGAAAAAGTTATATTTTTAACTAAATATGGTTGACTATGATTTTTATGACATTTAAAGAATCTTACCCACAAAGACAAAAGCAAACATCAACATCGTCATTGACTGCGTTTTTTCTCTCAGGCGTTTTGTTATGGATGTCTGCACCTAATACAAATTTGTATTTCATACGAAGATATTAAATCTATTTTAATTATTTGATTTAAAACTAAATATATACACGTGAGATCAAATTAATTACTAATTGATTTTTTATTTAACATAAATATTAATTTAAAAAAAAGAAAATCCCTCTATCGCTACATAATAGTATTTGGATTCTCAATTGGTTTTTAAATTTGTTACATGTCACTTTAGCCTGTTGCTCAGAATAGCTTCCCCTCCCAACCCGTTTACGTGCTCTGGAATTCTCTTCGGTTACATTTAGTAACTTGCTATCATTTCAAAATGTCGAATGTAAGAATAATAACAGACGACACACAGTTTAGTTCGGAATTGACTAATGCAGGAACTAGGCTAGTGATCGCAGACTTTTTTGCTACATGGTGTGTATCATATTCATGTTAAAATTGTACGATAATGACCCGGCGATTTTGAAATATTGCATGATGATTCATTGAACTCATCGATATAAATGTTATTCTGCGCATAATATTTACTAATGTTATTGGTAACAATACTAACGTTTATGTTCAGTTTTCTGAACCAGATTCAAAAAAGAATACTTTTTGTGTCTTTAGTAATATCTATTTTTCACAATGTTTAAAGTTTTTGGATTTTGACTGTTTATTGTGACAGATTCTTCAACAGAAAATGTATTTATTCATAGTTTTGCGTTCATTCCTTTTAAACAGGTGTGGACCATGTCGCCAAATAGCCCCAAAATTTGCAGAGTTCAGCGCATCATACTCAAAAGCCTTATTCCTGAAAGTTGATGTTGACCAATGTCCGGTATGTAGATTTTCTCGTTTACAATAATAAGTTTAAAGAATTAGTGAGGTGCTTATTTTTTAAAATATTGAGTAAAGATCAGTGCCAGATACTATTGTCCTAAATCTGGGTGAATACACTCCTACCACTCTCAAGATACATGCCTACAGATATCATCATGCTCTGAAAGTGGTCAACAACATCAACATTAGGATAATGCAGAGAGATGTTTATGTTGTGAAATGCTCAGCGAATGGAAAAGCTGTTACCTAGGCACATTATGGCACCATGATTTTGATCTCTTTCTGTGTATGGTGATGTTTGTAGGCATATGTTTTGAGAACAGAAAAGGAGTGTTTACCAAGACTTGGGAAAATGAGATCTTGTATCCAATCATCACAATTATAAATGTTCACCCCACCATTTCTTTAAGCATGACCATGTTTCTGAATCTGTTGTGCAAGGTTTTAGTGAAACATTATTTGAAATGGTAGATAGATGAATATTCAAACAGGAACAAGATGGCTGTAAGTATATTCATAGGGTGAGCTTCATTTCCTAATTTTGCATGACAAGATATAAAACAGATGCACAAGTGGTAGAGCAGATGGCAGAGTTATGGATATTTTCAGAGAAGTCTTCATAACAATAATAATAGATGCATGATTTGTATAGTGCATATTCTTTCTCATAACCTAACTAAATGCTACTTTTAATCTAACTCTAAATAAGTAATTTATTCAATTGTCAGGTGACTGATTAAATAGCTTGTTTTGTGTTGCTCTCTTTGTGTAATGGACCCAAGAATTGACTATATACTATATTTTTCCATGATATACTACTCTTAAAGGAAAATAATTAGATTCCGTAGCAGTCTCTTAAGTTCACTTTGGTTAGTTTCAGTCTTACTGTGAAAGTACTTGTATTTTTGTACAGAAATACAAACAAGTAAGCACTGCACTTAATAGAAGAGGTTGTAAAAAAGTTACAGTAATCAGTGTCTAAGCATGGAAAGATAGTCATTTTTAATTTAACAAAAAGGCAGGTATTGAAACCAGGGGTCACAAACGATGATAAACTCATGTACATTGATTTATGTGTTCTTTTCTCTGTGAATAGTTGATAAAACTCCCATTATGTTTATACTGGGATTTTTAAATTTCAACAATTTTAACTTAGAGTCTGAATGTAAACCTCTAGCATTTTATGGATGGGAAACTACCAAGTCTTGAAGTTCAGCAGTCAGAATTAATTCTACAAGTTATATTCTTGCACGTTTGGATATAATAGGAGAATGAGGTTGCACCTAACTGGCATGACAGCTTTCGTACTCCACAATTGTTTCTTTATATACTTAGGTTGTAACTGCAGTTGATATGCAGTTTGTGCCTGTGTTCATCATTGACAGAACTTTATTTTCTGCTGTGTTTCTGTGACCGACTGTAGGAGTCATGTCAAGGTTTGTTCTTTAGCCATTCTTCTGGGCCATTACTTTTTCAGTTTCAGCATTCCGTATGTACGGAAACATTAACCTCTCATTCGAGTATTTTGCTAGCATTCAGTTCTTTTAATTAACAATGACTTTGCTGCATGACAGTTATTCTGGTTTAACTGTATCTTTCTCCAGCTCCTTGTTTCCAGATCTACTGTTTAATCTACAACTACAGACTTTGCATTTGTAGATCTTAACTTATCAAGGATGATTTGCTCTGTGGACACGAACTGATTCTAGTTATTTATTATATATATATTGATCTACTTTTATACGAGCCTAATAATGCTTTGTGAATCTAAACTACAAGCTTTAGCTCTGTACCTCAACCTTGCATATCCTAATCTGTGAAAAATGACAGGCAGTTGAAACCCTAAACACTGCACACTATTATATCAGTGGATTTCTCTTCTGACAGCTCTTGACCTCATTTTGGTTTTCAAATAGGCATTCTGAAGGCATACTGATGAGCAGCCAAAAGATAAAAAGGATGACCTAGACCTATTAGATCCATTGGGCTTGGTGGGGACAGGATCATTTGCAGCCTGGATCAGTTTTTCAAGTGATTAGCGCACACTGGAGCACATTGTTGCTAAATATCTTTAATCTCATCGGGCATTCTCTAGTTAATGATTTTGTATGTTATGCTGTATGCATCCGTGTCTACTTGGGTTTTTTTTTCATGAAGCGCCATGAGCTTGTCCATAGGACCAGGACATGGTGCTATACAAGTTCACTATAATAATAATATGTGTGCAGACATGCTATAACTACATTTTTCATTGCCAGGAAACAGCTCAAGGTCAGGGTGTAACAGCAATGCCTACTTTCATCTTTTACCGCAACAAGGTAAAGATAGACTCACTTCGTGGTGCAGACCCTGGTGCTTTGGAAGAAAAGATTAGAAAGTGGTATCAGGAAGATGAAGAAGAAGGAGAAGGTGATATACCTGTAAAAGGGCATGTACGTACTCAGCATTGCTCCATTTCCTTTTCTATACTGTAGGGGTTTATTTCAATTATCCGTATGCTGGAATGTTTGCGTTGGCACAATCCATTAACAAGCCTGAAGGAAAAGTTGTGAATAAATTGAAGACCATTTTTTCTTAATCCTAAATATATGGATAAATGTTTGATATTTTTTTTGTCCAGAACTTATGTATCAATTGTTACAGGATGCATGACAATTCAAAAAAGAAAAATAGAGAAAAAGTAGATAAGGTAAACTTTGAAATAATAAAATAATAATATAAATAGTTGACGACAAAATTAACTTTGAAATAATGATGCATATCCATCTCCTCTCTCTCTTTCTTCCCTCCCCTTCCTATTCCACCCCACCTTCCCTGCACACTGGTGGTCCTGTGGTGCAACAGTTATTGCCTGTCACCAATACAGTGATGGCCGGCTGTCTTGGGTTCACCTGTCGTCTGGGGCACACTGTTCTTTTTCTGAATATAGCCTCAGTTGTTGGCTCCGCGTAAAACACCAATCCTCACCTCCCCCTGCACACACACAGTTTTAAAACACCTGATTTAGCTTAATAAATATAGTTATCTTTCATTTGCAATATGTGTTTTGATGCTGTCATGTTGATATTATTTTGAATGACACATTTTCTTTTTTTTCCAGTTTGCGAAAGTAGATTATAGAAATTTTATACTTTTATAGGAAACATGATTTATAACTTTGTTAAATATTCTTTCTGTTATTTTCAGATGGACCTTTCATCATTTATTAATAAGTCACAATGTGAATGTCTCAATGAATCAGATGATCATCCTCTTGCGCATGCCTTTGCAGCGAAAGGTGGTTTCCTGGAGTCAGACTGTGATGAACAGGTAAAGGGGATTTCTGGACATTTAATTTTTGGCACACATCCATGTGGAAAAGGCCTGTTTGCTTTCTTAATTTTTGTTTAATCTTACTTTTCTTGCATATGTATGTATTATCTGATATTTGTTGAGGTTGTGTTGTATAAAACAGTTTATTTGTCAACAGCTCATCATAAACATAGGCTTCAATCAGGCTGTGAAAATCCACTCGATGCGTTTGGAAGCTCCAGCTGGTAAGACATTTTACTGTTCTACAGTGGAAGATTGAACTGGCAAGCATTATTTTGTAATAGACTGTAATTATCAGCATAACCATTTTGCTTTCTAAGAGAAGAAGTAATAGATCATAGATGCCCATTACACAGCATGTAAAAATACAAGCTTAATATGTAGAATTTCTTTTGCTAAATTTAACTAGTGCATTGTTATGATCATTCTATACATGAAGATGCAGTGAACTCAAATGCAGTGAACAATTATTTACATGTATTTGTAAACCTACAGAGTGAGGCGCCACTATAAATTTTACAGTATGTACATCACACCCTGCACTTGCTGATTCTGATGTGTAGATTTGTAAGTTTCACATTGTGAACCTTGGTGTTTCAAACAGACAAGGGCCCAAAGACAGTGAAATTGTTTATCAACCAGCCACACACGCTGGATTTTGATCAGGCAGATGGCATGGCACCAGTCCAACAAATAGAGTGAGGGTCACTTTTCTGTCTATTTTAAACTGATTGCAAATATATTTAAATACCCCAAAATAGAAGATTATCCAGACTGTATTGCTTGGATGTACAATCCTGAGTGCATATCTAAAAATATTTATCATTCAGAAACTGTCATCAATGTAAAATTATTGTAAGTTAACATTTACAATTCCCAAGTCAATTGAATGGGTGATTTATGTGTAAACTGGTCTCCTGATCATTGGAAACATGAAAAGAGGTAACAGATACATATATATGTGATTTAGTATCATCCATTTAAAGATGTCATCATAAAAAACATTCATCATGACCTCAAGCTTTTCTTTTATTCCTTTTATCTTCTCTACATTTTTACTCTTTCTCTTCCTGACCACACTTCTAGTTTGACACCAGAAGACATGAGGGAAGGAGCAGTTATTCCACTTAAGTTTGTCAAGTTCCAGAATGTCCAAAGCATCACGGTATTGAAAAAAAATCTTTTCTTTAATTAACCAGTTTTTAAAGACCTGTTTTCTTTTGTACCATTTACATGTTGTGCCTTAAAATCCAAACCTCGTCCTCTTGATTTGTTTTGTGATCCAATCATGCTTTTCCTGTTATTTCTGTCTCCTCTCAAGTTTTAGTTCACCAGTTTAGGAGCTTTTGCTTTGTAAATGCTGTTAATACTTTCTTTTTAAGGTGCCAATTTAATTTATTAAATTTCTTTGATATTCATTCTTTGCAGTGAGTAGTTTGATATGCTAGATGTATATCATTTCTTTCTGTTTTACAGCTGTTTGTGAAAGACAATCAAGCAGGCTCAGAAAACACACAGATTGATTATCTAACATTTTTGGGCTCTCCAGTGTGCACAACAAACATGCAAGATTTTAAGCGGGTAATTCTTTAGAGAGAAAAAAGTGTCTAAGCGTGATTGATATATAATTAGAGTTTGTTGGCAAGTTTTTGTTATATGCAGCACATTAGTTTGTTGCATTAATGGACCTTAATAACGTCTGAATTTTAGGAACTGGCAGTATATAAAGGTTGTACTTTGCTGATTTCACCCCATGAATCCTGAACACTGCCATGTGCAAAAGAATTTTGATGTGTGGGTTTGAATTGTGATTGCATGGGGGTCAGTCTGGTGTGACAGCATTGTTGATGTACTATTTGGTTCTCACCCTTGCTTCCCTATAAAGCTGTTTAATAATTACCCTTTGGGATAAGTAAAGTTGTATTTATACAATAAAACATGAAAAAGCAAAGAATGCATGTGGCAGAATACAACTGGCTTATTTTGGAATTAAGAAAAGTGCGCATTCTATGGAATACCAGCAGATATTATGTTGCAAATAAATGTTTGTTTTTTATTTCCAGGTGGCTGGTAAGAAAGGAGAAAGTCACTGAGATGCTGATATTACAAATCAAATGTTCTGAACAGTGCACGGTATGTTTTACTATACAAAAACATAAAAACTGGTCTTTTTCAGAGTAATTTCTTTTTGCCATGATTCCAAGAATGCAGAGGGTTTGTGGGTTTCTCTGCTTTCATAACCATGACTTTGACAGCATAATTGCGATCACTATTATAAATCCAGTCCAGCAATTTTGTCTTCATTCACCAACAATGCTGCAAATGTCCATGTATAACTCATAAAAGGTCTTTTGACTTCAATCTCTGAATCTTTTATGTTTATATGAAATAAAGTTGCAAAAACCCCACCTTGTGTGAATTACATTTTACATGCAGTAAAGGGAAAAACAGAATTTTAAAAAGTAGCATAAATTGCAGTGGCTTGAAATAGACACATCATAATATTTATGATAGTATAATAAAGCAACTGGCACCTGTGTATGCTCCACAAAATACTATGTATCAGCACACTTGATGTAGGGGCAACTTAATATGTGTGGAAAAATGACATCTTTGTTTGCACTTGGAATCTCTGCGATGTGACAGTAGTTATAAACCATTTCATGTCTTTTTTTTTTTTTCAGGTATGTGTTGAGTGTATGCTACATCCAGAAAATAACTGCTTCAAGAAGAGATTGTAGGAAAGACCTTTCACATAGCAAAGTCCAAGGTTTCTGTGATGTCAGTCTGAACTGAATAATTCTATAAACCATGATCATATACTTGTTGGACGAAAAACAAATATTTGAACTAAAGGCTGTTTATATTAAGCATTCTGCAGCTTTTGAGAATATGTGATCATGATATATGAACTTAACTGTTGATGTTAAGATGCCTGATGGATGCACATTCTTCAGTTACATAATAAAAATAAAAAATCAATAACAAGTGAAAATATTTGAGGTTTTCTTTTTTCACTATTTACTAAAATAGTGTTGAAACTATTGTTGATTTTGCACAATTTCTCATATTCATATCCACCAATGACTAAAGCATTCTAGCTTGGGTAGGACTGACGGATAAATGATAAACCATGAATTCACATGCTGAAGACAAGAGTACTACTTTGCCGGTCCATTTACATATGTAAAGCCGATCTGTGACAATATGCTTGAGCAGTCAAGTCCTTTCTAAAGTCATCATGATAATAGATTTTTATAGAACACCCCTCCCCGCCAAGTAGACAGAAAAGAAAAGGCAAAACATGAATATAAACAGAAACTTACACCAAAACATATAAACAAATATGACAAAAGGAACAAGATCCTGTCAAGGTGAAGGAGAGAAAAATTAATCTGAACATCTCATTAGAAGTTTTGAGTGACCTTTTAGGGGGAACACAAATAGGACAAAATCCTAATAAAAACAAACACTGCTGTTTAGCTTCAGAATACTCATTCTTTAATACACACAGTTGCAAGATTTCGAGGTGAGACATCTTCATCAAAGATGGCTATTATACTTGGATGATGGCCTTTTTCTACAAGCCACTGTTGTCTGTCCCAAACCACCAGTGATTCCAGAACAGGCTGAAGAATAACCTGCAGACACTTGAAATGCCATAAAATATCAATTCTGTGCATGAATCAAGATTAATAAAACAAGCATGTACAAAAAATACACATGCAAAAATATAAAATATATGTGCCTTCTCCTTCCCACAACTACAATAGATAGCTAAAAAAAATCTCACCTGTTGAAAATAAGCATCATGAATACTTAATGATTTACTGCAAAGTGCTTTCATGATTTGTGTTACATCTTGATAACAAAGGAATGATTAATTTTTTTTTATGGTCAACGAAAAATCTTGCTTAGAATGTATAGGCAATATGACCGATATAATGCTAGATTTGCTTGCTAAGCTGGATCTCTGGGTTCAAGACGATAACAGTCTTTGCAAGATTAGTCGTGGGATTGTGAATAATAAATGGTATTTTCCCAGTCAGGGGAAAAAGAAAATTAAAAATAGAAGGGGGACCTTATGTTTCTTAGAAATCTCGCTTTTATTTTATAAGGGTCCAATTTTTAAAAGGGCAGAGCCTCACTGCTTTAGTCCCCAAGCCTTCAGTCAGGTTCCCATTCCACAGCTAGGTCAACTGAGGGAAGTATGCTATGCTACATGAGTATCAAACTGTCTCATGTGCACACCTTCAGTTTTGGATGCCGCTGCTCTAGTAACTCGGCTATCTCAAAATCTGCTTTCCCCAAATCTTACCTACTTTCAATAAAATTTGTTAGTTATCCATAACATATAATGTGGCAGTAGAATAAGCATTAATCTGTAGTACACATAATTCTGAAAATGTTCACCATATTTTAAGATGGTTGGAGGTGTAATGCAAGCATGTTATAGTTGCTTCTATTAAAGAAAAAAAAAAAACTAGCATAGAAAACAGCAGTTATTCATCAAACTGCTGGGTTAATCTTCCCACCAGTAGTCATGTATCTATTTATTCAGTTATCTGGGACGGATCACTAGCACTTAGTCTTTAAAAATGTCAGAAGACGTCTTACTGTGAAAGGCTCAATTGATCTAAAGTAGGGCTGTAGCTGTGAATGCAGCCTCTCCATTTCCCTCCTGACAATTGTCTTCTCTTCTGTTCCACAAGTACACGAAAACCTCATGATCATCAAACTGGCAAATCAGTACAGACATGTTTATTCTCTACTATTTTTCAATCAACACCCAGTTTCTCTGAGAAGCCAACATACAATCTCTTTTTTTTCCACCACTTAATGTTTTGTCTATTCTATTCAGCATACACCTTGCCTGACAGAGTTTTCAACTCATTTCACATTCATCAAAGATTCTTCATCCAACAGCTGACACTTGCACAAGGTAAGAGTTTGTTTGCATATTATCACTTGCTCAGGCTCAAAAGCTGAATTTTGTACATGAACTGACTTCACTACTGAAAATCTCTCATTTCTACCTTAAAAGGAAGATTGGGAGTATTCTGTTCAAATGCTATGTCTCAGGGAAGTATACAGCACAGCACACAAATGCTAAATAATGGTGAGGTACATATAGAATGCATTTGTAGTTCTTTGTGATGCAAAGATGAGTAACACCCCTGCAAAGAAGTCTAGACACAAAAATAAGAGTTCATTTACCTTCATCACTAATTGGCAGTGTGGTTATATAAGAGTTGATGAAGCTGTCAAAGTTACTGTAGTTTAGCTTCCTGATTCTTCTCCTGTCTGCCCTCAATCTTTGCTGGTTCTCTATTAGGCAACATATTCAGATTTACTTAAGCCCTCGAAATCACCTACTGCAAAATAGCAATAGCCTTAACTTCTTCATTGATTTTTTTCATGTATATCCAAAAATAAGCATTCACTATTTAAGGGAAAAACTTAAATTCCCCTACACTCACACAATACATGGTTTATCATGCCTATACTACACTCACACAATATGTGTACATTCTTCAACATACCTAAAAACAGAATCTTAACTTGCATCTGTTGCAGGTTGCATTGCCAAGAAAAAAAAATCCTAGAACTAAAGTGAACAAATGATGCATCACATAATCTTGTTTACTCAGAAACACTTCCAGTAGAGCCCTGTATGCCAGGTTCCGAGCATGATTGTCATGATCAGCCTCGCGTTGAGCTTCCCAGCGTGTCCTGAAAAATGTTCTTTTATTTTAATAAATGGATTATCTGTATGAATACACACATGTAGTTTTGGTTTAACATGTGTATATATAGCATTAATACTTATAGCATAGTGTTTCATGTTATTTGTAGGTCCACATCTTGACCGACAACCACAATCTTACTGTTGGAACACTTGACCACTTCTGTATGTTGGCAAGTGTGATTACTTTATTTGTAAATGTGCAGTAAATGTGTAATACTGAAGAAAACAGATATAAAATATAGGTCTAACAATATGAGGAAATAAGTAGCATAACAGATAAATGGATGTAAAAGAAAGTGATTTTTTGACCATGTTTGACTATATTTGCTTTGCACAAAAATTATTCTTGTATGCTAAAAATTAAACATCTTGTGTTGAAGATAGAAATGGAGTCTGTAACTAACCTTGTTTCTTGAGCTGCCAGTCTCAAACTCCCAGTTGACAAGAAAGGAGATGATAAAGTAGAATGCTTTTTTTGGGCTAAACTATAAGCCTGTATCGCTGACTCACTCAAAGGGAAGTTACAGAACTGATCAGACCCTGTCAAACAAAGTAAATTTCTCCACCCTTAAGTCAAGAAATTAAAATTCTTCACTAATTAGATATATGGCTTCATGAAAATGATATACGAAAATCATGAATTGCAAGTCATGTCAATAAAACTACATTAAGTTGAACATGCATGGTGAAAAAAAATACTATCTTGCCTGTTAAGCACAAAATTCCAAGCTTTAGAGAGTCAAACACACACCTGAGTGCCAAGTTATTTTTTGTAATGGAGTTTATTCAAGACGCTAATTACCCAAATCTGAAAAAACATCTAGCCTTCAAATATTAAGATGTACAGAAATCGATAATAACTAAAACATCATCCCGAAGGATAAATATAATTTCATCACCAAAGCTTTAGCCAAAGAGTTGAGAATATGTTATAAGGCTGTGTGATATCACAAATTTGACTTGTCTCAGTGCTCACAATGTAAGTAGGTAAATATAAAATGCCAGTCGCCATCCACTTGAAAACTTGCATTCGAGCCAATTTAACCATGTCTAATACTTTTGAACATAACATCATCAAAGTCAAACACCTTACCAGAAATCTTACACATCTTGTGGTAGCAGCAGCTGACAAGAATGATGGCACCAATGAACTCAGCATAGAGAAAAAGTTTCAGCATGACAGGGGAGAGATCACCGCAGCAGTGCAATCCTATTAAACACACTTTTCTGCCCCCCTTTTCAATGTTTGTCTTCATACAAGGTATGCTTGTCAATGTACATCTGCTTTCATTAAAATGTTTATTTCTAGTAGTCCACCCTTGTTGTGAATTTAAATGGCACTTTGCATTTTGATCTTTACAAGTACTACTGTTCTGTGAATGTGACAACCGATCTGTATTTCCTCCTGATGTATTTCTGCAATGCAGACAGTTCAAAGGACTTTCACTTCTCATGGTATCAGTTATTGTAATATATGCACTCTCAGGATCGTGCAGACACTCAGAAACAGCTTTCTCTTCACCAAAAGCTTCTGGTTCAGCATGATCAGAGTCAGTAAGTTTGTCTATCACTTTTTCTCCATCATAAACATGGCACCCACATTCTGTCCAAGGAGACTTTGTTTCACATTGGCCTTTTGCAGATCTAGTAGTTTCACTGATTTCCAAACCACAATGTCTCTCCTTATTTCCAGTCTTTTCTGTGTCATTAGTAATATTTTCTTCAGTATTATATTTCATCTGGTTAGTGGCTGCATTTGAGCCCTCAACATTTCTAGAAGTATGTTGGCATGGTGACAAAGATAGCACTGCTTCATTAATGACAGCAACACAGTTCTTTAAGTTGTCTTCACCATCACAGATTTCTAAAGTAATGGTTTTCAAACCAGAACATTCCATACCTGCAATTTGTAAATTTCTTCTTCATTTGTAAGTATAGCAATCAAATCATAAAACAATAACAATATACCAATATATTTTAAAGATCAGGAATACAAAATCTATGTAACCAAATAAATAAGATCTATATTTAGAACACCAAATTAGAATATGCATACAAATTAACTCTTTATCCAATATTTTTATGAGTATTACAACATAGGTTTACTCATAATTTATTGTA
Source organism: Pomacea canaliculata (assembly GCF_003073045.1). Classification (NCBI taxonomy): domain Eukaryota; kingdom Metazoa; phylum Mollusca; class Gastropoda; order Architaenioglossa; family Ampullariidae; genus Pomacea; species Pomacea canaliculata. The sequence continues at coordinate 23,341,431 of NC_037591.1, read as the reverse complement.
GAAAAACATGTAATTTTATGGTGAAAACAGTGAATGTACCTTGCTTGCAGGCTCTTGATGCAGCACTTTCATTATGTCCAGCATTCCCTTCTACACCAATGACAGGCAACCCATAGACTTTGTGTAGCACTTGTCCTAGATATCCCTGCTCAACAAAAGAAACATTACCAATTGTTCTTTACATATTCTCAAACTCAAAACATCCATACAGTATGTGATACTCAAAGAATATTCAAAGAATCAATGTATGTACTAGATACTTTAAAAACATACACACATTAGCAAGATACCCACAGTCACAGAGACAAATACCTAATTGTAATTCATGTTGGTATATGTCTTAACAAGTTTTTAACAATAGGACATGCAATATTATTTAATGTTATATCGTGCTCTTAAGCTGCTGACAACCATGTAAAATTTATTAAAAGCAGCAGATGAACAGAGATGTAAAACATAACAATATACACAAATTAAGATAAGAATGTAAACCACCCTTCTGTTCAATGATATCGCATCCAATGCCTCTGTTCAAGAACTTGCATATGACATCCTTGACCCTTGAGAACCCCAGTCAATCACAGTCAAATATCTATAAGCTTAATTACATAAATTCAGGAACTTAAAATTTACAGTGTACTTACCAGACCTGAGCCAACATCCACCACAGTATCACAGCCTGACTCTGATGTCACCCGGTGTACAAGGGAGGCCATCCATTCTACCTCATGAACCTTTTTTGAAGCCATTCCCCTTGACAGTTCTCTATCAATTGGTGTTGGAGACAACAAGTGTCTGGCCTGCTGACGCTCACAACTAAGCTGCACAGATTTCTGTAAGAATGATGCAAGAGATTCTCTTGGAGGATTTTGGAAATGGAGCTTTATGTCTGAAGTACACTGCCCACCTACTTCAAAAGGAAGTTTACTCAGCTGCTCTGCTGAAAGTGATGACAAAACCTTGTTCCACTGAAAAACATTGTTTATGGGAGATATAAGAAACACTTTAAATGAGTATATTATGTAACATGTAACCAAATAACTCTAAAACTACAGAACGTGAATGAATATTATGCTCATCAATACTACGCCCAACAAACAAAAATGAACAGGCTTACATTATCTTAAATGTCTAAACAAGTTCTGGTGTATGCCTACATGTCAGCACACCCTCACTCTCCAGCGCATAGCAGAAATGGGGGTAGGGTGAAAAGGGGATCTCAAGCAGGGTAAAATCTATGAAAAGTTGTTTTTTGTTTTAAATCTGACTCAAATACTTCTTATGTTAAAATAAAATGAAGCCATAGAATAAACTGTGATGGCGTGTGTATGTGAAGAGTAATTATATGAGGGACTATTGACTATGATCTACATGTGGCAGTTATGAATGTGTAAAGGTGTTGTTGACCATGTGCTGTGGTTTTTGTTTACTGATGTGAGCTGCTTCATCACTGATCTCTGGGACAAATGTTGTGCTGTACATGTTGTATTATAGGGTGAGAAGCAACAAATTCCAAAGAGTGGGATCCGAATTAAAAAAAATGTGTGATGCTCAAAATTTTCAAGTCCTATATGTTAAAAAGAAAAGCGATCAGGATATGCTGAGTAAAGGAGCCTATTCAACTGGCACAGGACCAACACAGGAACAAGACCATAAAGACAACACTAACACATCATAGCATTTGTTAATGTTAGAAAAGAAGTGGCACATCATGAACTGTCTTGTCACTGATCACTTTGACCCAGAGACATTGACCTTCATCCAGAGTCATATTGACCCCTACCATAACCAAATCAACCCACATAAAACCAACAGTGAAAGCTGAATTGATCCATTACAGAAATCTCAGTACAAAATGTGTTGCCTTGCTTATGGATAGTGCTCAAACAATGCATGGTTGTCAGCTTTATTTGGCATGACCAGCTTCTTGTATTAAAGATGATTGATATGAGTTTTGGACTTTTGGCTTTGGGAAAATTTGGTTTTACGTGGATCAATTTGGTCTTGGCAAGTGTCAATCTGTCTCTGGTGGAGGTAGATATGGCTGGGTCAATGTGGTATTGGGTTGAAGTCACCAGTTTCCATCAGTCTTATGTTTATAAAAAGCAAACAGCAGCATTGAATGGGCTCTGTCAAGATGGTTTGTGCAAAATATAACAAAAAGAGAGTTAGCAATAGTATGACCTGTTCAATACAACTGCATACATGAACTTTGCGGCAGAATTAACTGTCAAATAAGATCTAATATGGCTGAGTATGATGCTTTAATGCAGCCATAAAGACTTCTATCAAAGAAAGATAACTGCATCAGATAAGTATATAGCAGAAGCAGATGCAAACATGTGTTGAATATATTTGAATAGCATGTTTCTTTCATAATTGATTTCAAGCTTCAAAGTATTTTAGAGGCATCCATGTTTTAATAATGAGGCCACTTTATCACACAATTTGCCACATTGCAGTTTATTTTGTCTACGACATATCAAACAAAAGTTACAGGGAAATTAGGATTAATAGCCTGTTTTACAGTATGTGATATTGAGATATTCCCATTTCACTCACCTCTTCTGGAATATTAGTCCAGATCTTCTCCACAAAATATTGTGTAAGCTGCACTTGATGTATCCAGCTATGGTCTGAGAGGAATGTGAATATTTCATGAAAGTCTACAGAATGTCTCTCTGCCATTTTCTTTCACAAAGGTCTGAAATAAACAAAATACGGTGTAAATATATGTGATAAATCTTTATGAGGATAACAGAATAAGCAAAAGTTTTTCTTTTCTATATCTACCCCTCAATCTATGTAGAAGAAACTGAAACACTATATTATTACAAAACAAAGGCATTAAAATCACAAGAAATAGAAATTAGGATATGTATGTAGATACATCGTGACCTGGGTCTTCTTGTGGCTCAAAAAAGAAACTGATCAGTGCCGTTACTGAATATTTGGTCATATGTAGCCGGACTAATCCGCTTTTTGGACTACAATATATACACACAAAGATACAGATATTGATGTATGAATTGATAGGGATTAAATATTTGTGACAAATAACATGTGATACATGTTCATTTTGTCATTTTAAGGGTGGAAACCCCCTGCAAGAGATCAAAAATGTTGATATAGACGTCGTATAGGATTCCTGCTTTGACCTGCGTGTGAGAGAGAAAGAGATTCACCTTGAAAGCGAGAGATTTAAAGAAAGACAAGGGTTTATCGCCTGTATCAGTTTATCCATCCCTGACACTCGCTTTCGGGCATCATCCCGTGAATGTACAGCACTGTCTTCCTCACCCCTCACACCATGCACTCTGTCCACCGACTCCTTTTTCATGTGACACTGTCAACCGCAGTCTTCGTTTTAAAATCGATAATTTTATATAAACTATCTTATTTCCAAAAAAAAAATTTGTATGATTTAATATGCTGTAATATTTTCAAAAACCTATTCAACTAGGATGGTGCTTAGTTTATGTTTAGCGCATGAGCTCTCCTTTCACTTTTCTTCGTCACTGTACTGTTAAAAGGATATATGTGGCATTTCTAAAATTTAAAAGTTACCAGTGTGAGTAAACAGTGCACACATATCAAAAAGTGAATTTTATCAAACTTTTAAAAATGTGCTAAACGCTAAACTAAATGCAGCAATGTTTACAGATAAATATAATTTATTGCAAATCTTATTGGAATACAGTTGAAGACTAAATTTGGTTTCCATTATCGTCAGATGTAAAAGAGTTCCACAAAGATACTGTACCTTTAGGTCATAAGTGTGTTCTGTATGACTAGGAAAAAATGTACCTTTTCATTATGTTTTTCAAGTCGAAGCAACGAAGAACTCTCTTTTTAAAAACTCAGTTATACACGTTGGTCTAACTTTTCACCGGCAGTCTTTAAATTATCCAACTCTGTAAAAATCTGCCTTTGCTATACATTGTAATAGTGTGATCGAACTGAGCAGAACGGTAGGTTTCTGTACTACTAGAAACTTTTCTTCCACTAGGTCGGTTGTGTTTGACATATATTCAATACTATAAACATAAGACATAAGTAACAAAAGATTGTTATCATGACCACATCACAGCGTTTTAGAAATGCAAGTATAATCGTTTCGCACAATAGTAAGATCAGAAACTTTGTGAGTACGATACATAACTTTTAACAAAGCAATATTATATTTTATATAAAAAGAAAAAAGTGTGGAAGATGTCTGTTAACGGTTTCATTTTTTATCGGTTTTTTGTTTGTTTATCCATGAAAAATGAGATTGTAAAGTGTTATATGAGTCTTATTAATGTGTCTAGATTCTGTATCCTTCATTAGTATGGCAATTACGTCTTCCATAAGCGTCAAAAGATTTTTTTTTACGTGAATCTAAACCCAGTGTTTTATAGTTTGTCAGCTGTCAACTATCAATTTTTATGCTCATTTTATGTTTTCAGGTATGGTTCCAGAGTAGTTCTGACAACAGTACCAGAAGCAACATTAAACTCAGTAAACCTCAGAATGAAGCAAGTTAAGAAAGAGTAATGTGGAATCACAGAAAGATATTTACTTGACAATATTTGTCAGAGTCTCACAAGTGATATCACTAACTCCACACTAGTTCCACGCTGGGGCTTTACCTTCACTGTCATCTACCAAAATAAATGATGGCATCGGAAGTTTTACTTGATCCATATGACATCAAGTCCTGGTCTCCTCTGGATTCAAATGGAGGTGGTAAGAAAACATGGGAGGAGCTTCGAAAGTGTGTCCGTGACACTATGAAGCTCCTCACTTCACTTGCAGGCAGCGTACCATCAAACTTTTCATTTAGAACTGTGACATCATCTTCAGGAAAACTGAGTCGGTTGTACTTCCTTGGGATTCCATCTAAAGGACGTGAAAATACACTCTTATATGCAGATATTTTAGAAGATGAGCACGATAAATTTGTGTTGCCTTGGAAACCAGTGATTGACAATATGCAGCCTTCCTGGTCTTCAGGGCAGTTGTCAAAAGAGGAGCAGCTGATGCGTGAAAGAAAGAGATTGGGATCATATGGTATTACATCCTATGATTTTGTTGAAGACAAAGGTAGATTTGTGTTTACAGCTAACAGCAGCCTGTACATGTGTGAAGATATGGACATGATGGTAAGGCAACATTAATGACACAATTGATTTATTAAATTATTGGTTCTTTTTCGAATAAAATTATTCTAAATACAGGTAATTAGCAGTTTGAAATATACCACAAAACATTGTTACAAGAACAACAACAGTTTTAACTACTTTTTAAAATTTATGCAGTAGAAAGGGTAACATGTTTTCAAGAAAAGAGCACATAAACTAAAGGTTTATCTAACTGGAGACAGATAACAGAACATATATTAATTTATGTTTTGATCAGTTAAATTGATATGTATTTAAAAATTTGTGTAAGATGTATTTTACATTTATATTTTATACTGGTTATCATATACTGGTTGTGATTATGGTAATAAATTGCTAATATAAGTAAGGGTTAAGCTTCATGCAGTTTTAAAATTGTAAATGAGGCCAACTGCCACATTCTTTATTAGTTTCAAGAACAGTATTTAAATGTGTTACTTTATGTCATAGTTCACTAAATCATATTTGTTTTCTTTTTCCTGGCTGGATCTTTATTAGTCCTTTTTTTTTCTTATTCAAAAGCATTGTAGTAAATATGATCTGGGGTCTACTTGCATAGACACGGTCCTACCTTTGCAGTTTTTTTTTATTTACTGGTCTTTAGATGTCATACATAACATAGAGATTTATCTATGGGTATAGCATATCTTTTTAGTCTAGTGCACGAATATTCTGTGCCATTAGTTTATCCCTCTGTCCACTCTGAAAAGTTCTTGAGCTTTTAACATGCAACTGCTTTATAGGCACCATGGAGAGCAATTAATTAATCTTCTAATAAACTACAATTTGAAAGATGTTAACTTAAAATATTGTCCATTTATGACACTTTCTGATAATACTAGCTGAAGTGGAGATGAAGAGATGAAATCCATGATTATAAAGTATTTTAGAAACTGGAGAAAAAAAATGGCTTTTGTATTTATCATACATTTTTAAGTTTACAGATACATAATCTAAATTTTAATTAATATAAATATAAAATTGCTTTATGAAAATCTGATAAAATTAGCCATTATTAATCATGCAGCCTTATTTCCCTGCTGTGTCAAAGGAATTAAAACTTTTTTTTTTAAATTTCAGGTTGATTTGCCTGTTATACCAACTTTATTAGATACACAATGCATTGGTGCACGGCTAGATCCCAAGTTTTGCCCAGTGGCACCAGATTATGTGGCTTTTATCAACAGTGGGGACATTTGGGTCACTTATGTAAATACCTTTAATGAAATGCAGCTAACTCACACTCAGACCGGTGAGTTACCAATTCTTACAAAACTTGAGTGTTAATTAATAAAAAGTTGTCTGATGTACCCTTTCATTTAGATACAAATATATATCTAAAATAACAAAAATAAAAGCGAAGTTTTATAATCATATATTACACTAAAACGGTCATGAAAAAAAAATTAAGTTTGTTTATTTTGTTTGAAATACATATTTTTTGCTCTGTATCTTGCACAGGTGAAAGTACCTCACTTGAAGAGAATCCTATCAGTGCAGGTGCACCATCCTTTGTAGTACAGGAGGAGTTTGACCGTTATACTGGCTACTGGTGGCAGCCTGTTCTGGACAACACCTCAGCCAGTCAGTAGTTAAGATTATTTTTCTTGTGTTTGAGTTGGAAACCAGTTTTAGAGGATAAATCAATTAAAATGTCTATCTCAGCTGCTCATAGTTAAAGGTTCATGTTAATTTGTGGTTCAGCCCACCTTGGTTTCATCCTTCTGCTGTTGCTTGAATTTCTTTCTAGCAGTTTGTTTGTAGTTTTCAGTGCACTGCACATTAAACTCACCTCCTTATATGCATTCTACAAATTTATTATTAAGTTCACTTGTGTACAAAGTATTATAACATTTTTGTCTCACTTTTTTTTTGTCCCCAAAAATGAGTTCCTTAAACTTAGGATAAATGCAGACTAGCATCCATCTGTCTTAAATAAGTACTGAAATATGTCCAGTGGGATACTCAACCTTGAGGATCCTCTATGAAGAAGTAGATGAGACTGATGTGGAAATACTACATATCTTTGCACCATCTACAAATGTCAGCTCCAGTGGCGTGGACGAGTACCGCTACCCACGTGCTGGTACAGCTAATGCTCGAAGCACTCTTAAGGTTGTGGAGTTTCATGTCAACAGTTCTGGCCTGGTCAGTTTAAAAGTTTATTTTTGTTATAAGAATTCAATAGTTCTCTATTTATACCCAGGGCTTCTGCTAAGGCTAAATTCTTTGGGGTCCCAGAGACCCCTTCTTCAGATTTTTAAGGGGTCCCTGCTCTTCGCCCAAATTTGAAGGGGACCCCATTGACGAAAATTGAAGGGGTCCTCCGAACTTTTAATGCTTACTGTACACAATTTTTTGCGTAAGCAGAAGCCCTGTATAGCTGTTACAACCTTGTGAATAAATTAATCTTAGTCCTAGTGAGACTAGGAATAGTTCATGAAGAATCATAGACATATAATAGAAATATTTTATCGTAAGACACTGAAAAGCAGTTATGGAATAAAACGCATGCTAGGGGACCATCATTTACTCTTTGTTGTAAGTGTAAGACTATATGTCAATGTGACTTTCAATCAGTCTCTTTTCATTCTGAACATTCTTAATTTTCATGTATCTTTTTGCCTTTCTGGGTTGAGATTTACACTCTGTTTGACTTTGTTAATCAGGTGAAAAATTCCCGAGTACAGCGGTGCCTAGTTGAACCTTTGTCTGTTTACTGTCCTTGGGCTGAGTATCTTGTCAGAGCAGGCTGGACCCCAAATGGAAAATTGTGAGTGGGTAGTTCCATAAAGGATTATATGAAGTCACTTGTTTCTTGTAGCTTATTGTTAATTTAATTGTCATCTTCCAAAAAATAGTGTAGAAAATTATTCATTGGGAATTTTTTTTCATATTGATCATAAACCATTTGTAAGTAAACTTAAAACAGTTAATTGTCTGCCATTTGTTATGCTTGCCACTTCACGATAGCCATAGTTGTTTGTTACAAATGGTTTAGGCTCTTAAGTTTTAAAAAAAATAAGTTTTGATTGTAACTGGGCCAGATTTATTCCTTCTTTAAGTCAGTCATGCTTGTTTCTTTCTCTACTTTAGTGCCTATGCACAGTTAATGGATCGGTCACAGCAGCATTTGTGCTTGCTGCTAATTCCCTTGGAGTGTTTTGTTCCTGTGTCAGAGGATGATGTAGAAATGCATAGTTTTGATCATTCCAAGTACCCACCTGTTCAGTGCATCTATGAAGAAACTTCCAGCATCTGGATTAATGTACGTAATGTGGTCACAATGCAAAATGAATGTATCAAAAATGCTATCATTTCTGCAAAATATGCTAAAATACAGGACAGATCTATGTTCATGTTAAAAAATGTAGTAAAATGTTTAGAAAGTTTACACAGACATCCTAGACCTAATTAAGTTATGGTTATACTCCCTTCCTATAAAGTACTACTTGATGACTATAGGACTTGTTTCCACTTTCAGAGCTGTGCAAGTTTTCTTGCTACTTTTTAAAACATAATTTCATGGAAAGTCATATTGTTAAGCATCATACAACGCTTGTTGCAGGTTCATGATGTCCTCCACTTTTTCCCACAAGAGTTTGAAAATCAAATCAGTTTCCTGTGGTCAAGTCAGAAGTCAGGTTATCGACATCTTTACTATGTCACATCACAAGTCATTGACTTCCAAGAAACAGAGCACTCAGATGTTGACATTGAAGATAAACCAGCAGGTACACAGATTAGTTTGTGTCTTCTTTGATCTTATTTTATACAGACATGGCATTAGCATCTGCTTGGTTTTGCTTAGAAGTTTTTTTGTTTTTTTTTTAAATAAAGAAATTGTTTAATTATTTTTTGTTTTACCCCTTCTCACCCTATCCTTGGGTTTTTTTGTGCTTTTGTTGCTGGCAGCTGAGTGGTTGTTCATGGCTGTAGGTATTTATAACAAAATGATAATATTTAAAAATAACATCTTTGTCTAATAATGGCATGGATATGTTTGTTTATTCTTGTACATGTGAGCAGTATATACAGACAGATGGAGACAGAATAGGGAAAGTTTACTTTTACATTTCTCAGGTTACCATCGGTGCCAGATGCTGAAAGAGGTTCAACTGACATCTGGGGAATTGGGAAGTGATTGGAAAACAGGTGACTAGTTTATGATAAGTGTTTTAGTGGTAGTTGCTGCTTAATTAAACACCATTTTGGTTCTGTATCATTCCTTCCAAACTAGCACTGCGCAAACCAAGAACTTTAAAGTAAAAAATGATTATGAAAATGGCTGGATGTGTTATTATAAGTCGACTGAAAAATATTGTACTTGCTCCTTTTTTTGATTATGCAATATACTATAACTTTTTTGTCTTTCTATACCTATTTCAGACTTTCAACCATGTTTTTAAATACCGTGTTGACGTTTTTTATATAACCATGGTAGTATTTTGGGATTATGAATGTTTCAGTTCTGGGTAGATGAGGAGAGGAAATTGATCTATTTCATGGGTACAAAGGACACACCACTGGAACTCCATTTGTGAGTGTAAATAAATGAAGTGCACAACTTACACACACACACCTTGTTTTCTTATTCATCATGTATGTAGTAATTACAGTCAAATTTATTTAGGTATTTGATGTCAGCAGATTTTTATAAATTGTTCAATTCCAGGTATATGATGTCTTATGACAAGCCTTCTGAACCACTAAGGCTAACTGAGCCAGGATACAGTCATGCAGTAGCACTCAGCTCAGTAAGTAATTTTCAAAATTATTTTTCCTGTTTTACCATCTGTACCCTTGTGTTATCCTCTGAGGTTGAATATTCTGAATAAACCTTTCAAGCGGACTATCCTCACTCCACAGAGAACACATAATGTATATTTTGAATACACTGGTCATTTTGAAGACATGTTGCATTCAAGAAACATAATTTTCCAGGACTATAGCATGTTTGTGACTACATACTCTTCAGTGGACACTCCACCTCAGAGTGCTGTCATCAGCATACATTACAGTGGGGATGGCTCTGTGTTTATTTCTACCTGTTGCACCCTCATGGAACCTCCAGGTAATTTTCAAGGTTGCAAGTGTAGAGATGTAATATTTCTTTATCTCGCTGTCTCTCTTTTTCTCTCTGTGCTTTTATTCAATCTTTGTTAACATATTTAGTTGCAATTTGACAAAGTGTTCATCAAATACTAATAATACTAAGAAGAACTTGTAATGTACAGCATCATGACCAAGATAGATCACACTCTCTGCGCAGACCAATAATGATTAATGAAAGATAACATGAAAGATAACACAGTGGACAGTGAGATAAATATAGGCACATTAAATAACATAAATATGAGGTACAAGAATAGAACGTAAAGTAATGGATGAAAGTATGAAAGGATATAAACAGTGTAAGATGGAGTTGTTACATGACAGTTAGCATGACAGAGTACTACAAGGAAGTCAAGAATAGTAATTAAGGGATAGTATTTTGTGAACAGATGTGTTAGCATATTGATAAAGTATAACATTCTCTCTACAAATGTTTTCTCCTTATAAGAAACCAAATAGTGCCCTATAACGATTGTTACACATTTGTCTTAAATGCAAAACTTCTTCAGACTGTAGAAAGAGAATGGTTTTGCCTGTGCAAGGGAAGGTAAGAGTACATGCAGTGCTGACAACTAGAACTAGTGGTCAGTTATCTCCAGTTACTACCCCGTGAGTACTCCTACTTTCCCTCACCTTGGCGAAACCATTTTAAAAACTGCACATAAGAAGTTCTGCCTTTAAAGACCTGATAAATCCAAACTTAATAGGACAATCTGAATTTTAAAAAAAATTCAATAGAATATCTTATATATCCATTAATGTAAAAAGTTGTTTACATTTACAATTGTCCATAATCTTTTAATGTTAAAAGTCCTGAAAGAAGAGGAATTGATTTCAGCTGCATTAATGTCAGACATACAATACACATTACCTGCAGTTAATCACAGTGGACTTCAACCTAACCCCTTTCACCTTGTCACATAGTCACCCACCATATAACTTGCTTTTGGAAGTAATTCCTCATTTTGACAAGAAATACAGCATCCTGTAGCCAAGGTTGACGACTGCTACATTGGGTATTGTTATACCAGTATTCTAAGCATCTCAGAATGACATGCTGGACAGCTGTTGTCTGAGCAACTTTTCCATGAAGATAACTACACCACCAAGCCTAGAACCCTGGTGGTCTTCATTAGCTGAAATTTTGGTAAATGATGGTATATCACCCATTTAGGTCTCATGCAGGCAACAATTAATTCAGGAGACTACAAGAGTGCATGCTCCACTCCCCTGTGTAGATACCAGGATCAGCATGTCTCTAGTTGTCAGTTGATGCAGGTGCATTTGAAGAAATCTCAGATTCTGGTAAGAGGCAGACAAGATGTTGCATTGGAAGTGATTTGTTGAGGTGGGTATCTGAGATACCAGTGGGAGGTGGACAAAAGTTTGACTCTTGATGTGGAAATGCTAGTTAAAGGGATGGGTGGGTGATCTACACAACAGGAGGGTTTGATGGCATCTTATGGTTTGTTTCCTCGACTCAGTTACAGAGAGCTTTCCTTTCTAAATAGTGAGCATGTAATACCTCTTGTTTTTTTGTGTTAAACTTTTTTCATTCTTAATAAGATCTGCACACGGTTTCACTTTCCTAGCTCCAACCTGTATGACTAGCATAGGACTTTTCTAGGAAACGAAGTACAGTTATAGGCCTGGCTCTGCAGCAGGACACACTACATAGACAGTTGGAACTTTTTGAACGAAAATATTTATCTAATGCAAAGGTGTTTTATTTTTATAGTAAACTTTTCAAAGATTTGACATTTTCGAATGAAAATGCTTCAGTTCTTCGTTGCCTTTTTTTTTTTTTTTTTTTTTTTTTTTTTTTTTGAAAGAACATTGCAAGGGTACTATAGATATTCTGTTTCATTCATTTCAGTTTGCCCAAATTACCGAGCACCAGAGCTTTTTAATTTCACAAGCAGCCATGGAAGCATTCTTTATGGAATGTTTTATAGACCACACAACTACCGCCCAGGCATGCATTATCCCACAGTCCTCTTTGTGTATGGAGGGCCCCAAGTCCAGCTTGTTAACAACTCCTTCAAGGGTCTCAAGTAAGCCTCTCTAGCTATCTAGAATTTCTTAAATTGCTTCATCTGTAAAATCCATAAAAATCAGTTTTTGTTTCTGGTTCATTGAAAAATGCCTTAGAAGATGATAGCTTCAATTTAAACTGTCAGGTTTTTCAGACTTCAGATGCCAGTTTCTTTACAAGTTCAGACTCCTGTGGAAAATTTTCTTTATGTGATTTGGATTTCTATTATATGATTTATGCATGTTTGGATGTGATGGGAAAGATCAATGTTATGATCACATGTCGATGACTATTTTAAGGGCAGCCATCAATATTAAATGTGACAAAAACAATTTAGTTTTGTGTTTGTCTAAAGTTAGCTTTAAAAGAGTTTATGAATTTTCTTTATGCCAGGTTTTTGCGACTGCACACCTTAGCATCACAGGGTTATGCTGTTGTGATGGTGGATGGCCGAGGCTCATGTAACAGGGGCCTGGCTTTTGAAGGCTACATCAAGAACAGCCTTGTGAGGGATATTTAAATCCTTTCACTGCTAAGACTTAGTACTGTATCCCATATTGAGAACAACTAAAATATACCTGTATTCAAACTGGAAAAGGTATGAGAAGGGAGATTACTGACAATCACAAGATACAAAAAACCTACACAGTGCTATAGCTTTTGGAGAGAGAGAAATCCTTGTTTATTTCTAGATGCATTGTTAAATGCTTTGTTCTTGTTTATGGCTGAAATCCATGTGAATTTTTTTGCTTGTTTGCATATTTGTGGTGGATAAATGCTTCTGTATGCACATGTTTTTTGTGCATATGTGTATGTGTATGTGCATGTGTGTATATCATGTAAGAGAAAGTGTTCACATATACTCACTCTGAGCTTAAACTTTTCTTCTTTCCATAAAAGGGTGTTGTGGAGATGGATGATCAGGTAGAAGGGTTAAAGTGGCTAGCTGCTAACACGGACTTCATTGATCTTAATCGAGTTGCCATCCATGGCTGGTCCTACGGTTAGTCAAATTTGTTGTTCATGTTCTTTATCTGCGAAATGAAATCTTTGTCACTTTTTGTTTTTAAACTGTTCTCCACTTAATTTTCATCCAATAAAACATTTAGAACTGCAAATGTCAGTGATGTGAAAAATTAAACTGCTACAGGAAATGTTGGACTGAAAATTTGTCGGACAAGTCTTCATTGCATCAGTTCTTTTGATCTTTGGCTTGTGAGTGACCAGTAAACCCCTCTCCCCCTGCCAAGAGCATAAATTGGACATAACCCACTTCCCTCTACCAGTTTATGAAAGGGTATTGACTCTGTCCTTCCAATGTATATTTTGTGGATTTTATAGTTGACATGCTACTGACCTCCATATTGAAAACTACTTACATTTATGTGCATGTATTTACTATGTGCCCTCATGTTTTGCTGGGTTTACAGGAGGCTACTTGGCTCTCATGGGACTGGCACAACGGCCTGATGTTTTTAAAGTAAGTACAGAGACAGAAGATGGTGACTTTGCTCCAGTCTTTATTGATTTATGTGTGCTTGTACTCGGATAATAATAACAACAATAATAAACCATATGCTTTTAATTTCAATCTTGATTATGATGAATATTTGTGATGCACATGCCTTCCACTGGGACCATAGTTATGAAGTGAGAGTAATTCGTTTAACCAGGGAAATGGGGAAATCAAGAAAAAAAAATCCTATTTTCATTGTAATGATGTGATGCTTAGACCACCATGGACATTACTTCATGTTTCTTTACCCCAGGGCATCTTTGACACTGTTTTATAACAATGGCTCCAGAGGTAAAACAACACTGTGTGGTTTTGACACCACTTTATAATTTTGGAAACAAGATGCATGTCCCTGAAGTCCCAATGTTTACCCAGGCCAGCAACTTAACCTCATTCAATTTCTACAAGCCTTGATGTGAAGCTCATAATGCTTCCCAAAAAACACATACACAGATTCATCACCCCCAACCATCATACACCTCTGTCCCAGGCTACGGGGCCAGATAGAAGATTTGTGTTTCTGAGTTATCATTTTGCAACAAGAAATTATGAATATTAAAGAATCAGACAAAGGAGCTTCTTTGGTGTGCTAGAGATGAGATTGAGAGCATACTTACTGCACCTTCTGGGTACATAATGGCATAGAGAACAGAGAACTTTATGAAATAACATCTGATGATTTTTCTTAGTCGTAATTTGTTGTGGTGGCATAATATGTATACATGTGGAAATAATGAAGTAAAAACCCACGGTTATGTAAATCAGTGACAGTGCTATGATGATAATTCAGATGTTTCCATTTACAGATAGCAGTGGCAGGAGCACCAGTAGTGTCATGGCATCTGTATGATACAGGCTACACAGAACGCTACATGTCAATGCCAGATGCCAATACTGCTGGCTATGAAAATGGAAGTGTGCTGCATTATCTCGACAGGTTTCCAGATGAGTAAGCAAACGTTTTGCTGCTGAGTTCTAGTGTAAACTTGTAATGTATATGTCATGAAAAATGTCTGTGACAAACACCATCACCAACAGGATTCAGACATTCGTCAACAGATGTCTGCACCACATCCTAAACATCAGGTGGCCCAAGAAGACCCGTGAGAGAATCAACCAAAAACCTGTCAGCCTAAACATCAAGAAGAGCAAAACTGGTCACACCATGCGAAAGCCGGCTGACAATTTAACGAGACAAACCCTTGACTAGGATCTACAGGAGAAGCATAGTGTCGGGAGACCCAGAAAGACATGGAGGAGATCAGTCCATGGTGAGGCAGCCAGAATGACATGGACCCAGCTGAAGGGGGATGCCCAGAACCAGATCCACTGGTGTGGTGTGGTTGCATCCCTATGCACCAAGGGGCAAAAAAAATTAAGATCTTAGAAATATGTTTATCAGCTTACTTTTGAAAGTCCAATAGATATAAAAGAAAAATTAATTGAAATTAGTTTCCCCTTCTGCTTTCTTGCACTTGAACCTGCATACATACACACCCAAAATACATGCATGCTCTCACACAATATTGTGCTGTTATTTTTGTGTGCACAAGTCCAGCTGTCATTGTATTTGTAAATGTATTTCAACGCACATGGTTTCAGAGAGAATCGACTTCTTATAGTACATGGGTTGATCGATGAAAATGTGCATTTTCATCATACAAGCCAGCTGGTGAGCGCCCTCATACGTGCCTGCAAACCTCACAGACTTCAGGTAGGGACTAAAATACTGCTACTCAGATGGTCTGTCCCTGACAGAATGTCACCTGCACATTCATGTGCAATGTGGTAATGTTTGTAATTTATATATTGTGTGTGTGTTTCTGTGCAAGAGATGCTTGATTTAACTGCTACTCATAAATGACAGAAGAAATGTAATATTGTGTAACATCTTCTGTGTGTGCATTTGCAAATTAATTGGCATTAAAGTAAATAATTTTGAAGACTAGCTTAATTGTAAACTAAGAAAATCCATGTTAAGTACAATACTTCTTGGTCTTTACTAATTTACTTTGTGATATTAACAGGTGTACCCCAACGAGCGTCACGGCATCCGAAGTCATGAGTCCAACGAACACTACAAAACTTTAGTCCTGAGTTTTTTACAGGATAATCTCTGACCCCTTGTCATTTTCACCTATCTTGTACAATGTGGTTTCTCTCTGTGGCTTGATCACATTTTGCATTCTTGCACTGTTTTATTATTTAGTTCCTTCATACCAAATCATACAATTCACCTCACTAAAGGCTGGACTCAGTCGGTTATGACATATTTTGAGAAGTTTTCCATGTTTGGAAAAAGAAATGATGATAACGTTTCAGCTTCTGTAGGTATGGTCTCCTACATTTTTAAACATAAATTGTGAGAAGCCAATAATTTTAATTAGCATTTTTTTAATTTGTATAAATGCTTAAAAGGAGGAGTGAGGGAAGAATTTGATTTACTAGTCAGTTATCGCAGGAAAGCAAGATAGAAATTGTTTGTCCTTTGCAAACTTCAGTCTCAGAATTATTACTGAAGTGACATCATTGTGGTGTGATGAAAGGTAAAGCTGCTGTGTGGCTTGAGTCTGCTGTGATGGGGGTCTGGGACAGGGTAATTCACAAACAACAGTGCAAGTAGGTGCCAGCAGTGCACCAGTGCATTAGATCATACGGTATTTTAATTTTGTTCTCTAGAGCTTTATTTTCCTAGAGATAGTGTGTTCATATGTGTGTGTATGTATGTGCATGTGTGGGTACATGTAAATGAGCAATTAGCAGGCTTGAATTCATGTATAGTAGTTTTAAGATACTAATCACTTTTTTTAAATACATGGTTGGTTAACATTTAAAGTCATTTCAAAACTAAATTTTGCCTCATCTATTCATTCTGTGCATTTAAATAGTCACAACTCCAGGTGCTGTAATGGATTATGCAAAACATATTACCTTTAAATAACACCACTACATTGGTAATGATTTGAAAAAAAAATGAAACCTGAAGATGAGCTTTACTTGCTAAGTCATTGGCACGAGCATGACACATCAGCACTTTGGCTTGTTACATTTTTCGTAACTTAAGTGGGTGAGAGAAGCAGAGATGAAACATTATTATTATTTAATTTGTTGAAACCATGATGACAGTGTTGTCATATTACAGAACTCTGTAGCCAGGGGAGAGAAAGTATTTCTGAAGCTTCAGAGGTTATATTACTTGAGACATAGACATTCATTTTTGGTGGGTTGTCTCCCACTGATGTAAGAAGGAAGCGTCTGTTCATACCACGGATGTGTATTGGTGTATTGCTGTCTGTCTGCCAAGACCAACGCATAGCCTCTTGCGAAACTCTCTGCTGCTAGTCTCGGCGAGCCAAAATAATGAATGTGACTAAACCAGAAGCTTTGTACACTCCTGGCTCATTTTAGTAGTTAACTTGAAAAAATCGTCTGCTAGCAGTCCAGTAATACAAGTTTGTGATAGTACACTGTCAATTGCATGAAAAGGAAAGGAGTTGTGTATTTTAAAGTTTGTGCTATGGATAGTTCTTCCCACCAAACAAATTTTATATATTATAACATTTAGAAGGCCTCAAAAATAGGTAGAGAGGGGTAGAAATAATCTTCTCTTGCCCCCAGCAAAAACAAAAATAAAATGCTGTCATCTCCCTACTTGACTGCTGTCACCATGGACAACATTTTGCAAACATGATGAATATCAGTATGAAGAATACTTTGCATACATAAAAGTTAAAAAAAAACACTAAATGTAATAGCAATCAAGCAATCTCTGGGAAGTGAGATCAGGGGTTATCGGAAGTTAAGGGTAAACTTAGTGAACTGAATTGGGTTGTCAAACAGCACTTGAAAATATTTTTGACAAAAATTAATTCCTCTTATTTCTCACCCCACCTATACATTTTGGACTATATCTTGTTTTATTCTTGTATATGGCAACACCATGGTTTTGTAGCTAATTTGCAAACATTTCTTTTTCATATATATTTGAAGGCTGTTATAGGGCTTGGTTACTTTTTTTTTTAAGTCATAAGCATTTTCAGTAGATTTTATGGAAGTTTTAAACAATCCGTAAAAAAAAAAAATAGTAAACAATTTTTTTTTTTTTTTTTTTTTTTTTTTGTACCAAATTTGTCACAAAGATCTACTTCCAGTCTGCTTCCCAGGTTCTAAGGCACTAAGCTTTCATCAATTGAAAATAGCACTGGGATGATTACATCCTGTCCAATCTCACCTTGTGCCAATAGGAACAAATAACAAAACAGGTTTCTCTTGTTTTCTGGCTTTGTGTGTGAATCATAGTTTCACTCCATAAATATATGCACCAACAAATGTTTTCAGAGAAAGAGACAGGTATCTCTATTATGAACATTACCAAAGGACATGTTACCAAATAATTTTTAAACTGTGTTCTGCAGTTACAGGATCCCATTCCCAACTCTGTGCAATTTCCAGCCTGACAGAGCAGGTACTATTTTAAGTCATTGATACATTTAAAAAAAAAATTTATATATACCAAAGTCGCTGTAAGTCCAAAAATTGGTTTTATATACAGTGCAGTATCTCTAAACTGTTCACCAATTTAGCTGCCTTTTTAAAAACTATTTTCCTTTCCACTATTTGCATTGCACTGTGTCCACATTAGAAGTCAGAAATATCATGTAACAGTGCTGACAAGTAGGGAAACAAATGCCAACCTGGATTGTATTTAGAAAAAAAGTTGAATTTTTACAGTTCACTAAAAGCAAAATATTCATGGTTTCACCAGAATTTTAATTTTTAATTTATTTTTTTTTACCTGCAGTGTGGATACAACTTGGTATGTTTGTGTAATATTAAAGTACATGATACATGTACATGTTTATTTCTCATATCGAGTACTTTTAACTAGTTGTGCATCTATACATTGTCCATATTTTTGCTTGTATATAACACTGATGATCACCTGTGAGAAGTAAAAGTGCCAGTAACTTGTGTGTTGTGCTTGCCTGGATGAATGAAATTAATATGAAGATCTGTAGGTAGGTACATCTCAACAGGGATAGCAAGGGATCTGAGAGACAGGCTAAATACAAAATATGTTGCAAAAACAAACAAACAAAAAAAGATTTCTTCCAAAGCACAGTTAATGAGAACCCAGTTTTGCTAATACTGTGTAAACAATTACATTTGTAGTCTCACTTCTTAAAAGTTTTAAATATATCATAAAAACGTAGAATAATAGTACAAACATGTAAAAAAAAACTGCTTCATATGATTACTTTCTATATTCCAGAGTATGAACCACACTAAATTGTGTAATGTCATAATTAGGAACATTTTCAAGAAATAAGCTTTGGATAATATTTTCAGCATTTGGTCATGAAAAATGTGTAAATTTGACTTTTCACAAATGTACAAAAAAGTTTATCTTAATGGCTAATCCAAGTAGGTCTGGAAATTTAAGTTCCTTGTGAGCAGATCATATCGTTGTCATTAACTTGTTCTAAAGTATTTTTAAGAATAAGCACACTGATTGGGCTAAATTCCAACTACTGATGTTACTGAAGGCTATAGCTGTATACAGCCATTGACATCACCGGAAAGGAGATCTTGACACACAATATGAGAACTACTCTCTTCTATCTGATGAGCAGAACAGTTTTCAGATTCTGGAAATCATAATGAAACTGAAAATAATTTTGCACATGGTAATCTATGCCATGTCATCCTGAGGGATTAGAAATTTTATCTGGCATAGCCAATGATTCAGACTCAAAAGTGATCTTGCAGTTTCATATTACAAAGAAAAAAAGATCTCTTTAACAGACTGGGTATAATTATTATACAGGACTTCTCTAAAGCTCAGAGACTAATGCAGATACATAAATATTATGCATGTTATCCCATACAGATTTACATTATATACACAGAACGAAAGAGTTATACAATTTGAAAATAATCAAAAAGTATTTCTACAAGCCATGCTGCTACAAGTTTGTTTATCTCATTACATCACCTTGTTAAGATCAGGAGGTATCTTGGTGAACAGAATCTTTAAAAGTTGTTATTCAACCTCTGTATTCAGAAAAACACTACAGATATAAAGGCACATATATTGCTAAAACTGGATAAGGCCATGAACTTCATGAACCTAAGATCTTTGTCATGTAAAAAGACTGGTGGTTTATAATAATCTTATGGACTAATTTTTAGCAAAGTAATATTTTCACACCACTCTTTCAAGCATAAGAATATCATTCATACAATTAACAAAACACATCAATTAAAAAAATGTGTCATGTTTTGATAGTCATGAGTGTTCCTACAATAACAGACCATAAACAGTAGTTTGCTGACGGAATTATCATCAATAACTCTATACAACCTGGGCAAATTTTTATAAAAAGGCAATAATAATAATAACTTTCACTTGCATAGTCCTTTAGGCGAGTTACTGCAGCTTACAGATTGAATCCTCAAAGAATATCAAATATTCTATTGTTCTGATTATTTTATTGCTCTATCATGGCAGCCATGCGACGGTTTTTGCGAGCTCTTATTTTTTCTTGCAGGCCTTGCTCCATGCGGGTTTTGTTGGTTTCCTGGACTTCATCAAACTCTTCCATTTCCTTCTTGTGCTGTTCTTTTAGCTGCTGTATCTTACCTGCAGCCCAGCATATGCATCATTACTATGATTCTTGATTCTATTAATATATAAAGACAATTCAAAGTGATTGTTAATGTCAAACCATTTTGCTGCTTCAGATTGTTCAGACAACTTTTACAGCGGGCTATTTAAGGGCTAAAAAAAAATCACAAACTCAAAGCAAAGTATTTCCATGTGACACTCTTTCCACATGCCATAAACATGGATATTCCAAGCAGCCATTTAGAGTCCAACATAAAAATATTTTACACAAGCATATGTCTAATGTTTTCTTGAAAGGTATATTGATTTAATCCCTTTCAGAAAAATTCATGTTTACAAATGTAACACCATGAATAAATGCCAATGTTTTCTTAACTAACCTTTTCAACAAAAAAAAAGAAATTTTGAAGTACTATAGGAGAGATCATAAAACACAAAGGAATCAACACTACAGTGCTGCTGCTGCCTTTGCAATGATCAAAATATGGCTTAAATTGGAATATTTTCACTTTGTCCCAGATCTGTGCATAGAAAGATATTTTACTCACCAAGATGCTGTTCGAAAATGCAATGGTTAGCAAGAAAATGTATGATAAAATTTAGGCCATAACGTGAAATGAAAATTTAAATGACTTTGAAATGATCACTAACCAAAGAGTTCTTCTGCAGAAGGAGGGGGAGCCAACTCATTGGCAGGCAGTGGAGTGGAAGCAGGTGGTCCCTTGTCATCAAACTCAGGTGCCTGGAAAGGTCATGAATGAATGTCAACAGTTACTGACTTTAACATACAGTACATTCTAAAATGCTATCTTGTTTAGGATAGAAAAACTCATTTTACAGCTTTTGTTATGAACACACAACCTTGGGGGATCCAAAAGAGGTTGCTTTTCCTTCTCAAAAACACAATATCTAAAAAGAAAATGTTAACCTATTTATGAGCCTGTTAATCTAGTTTCATTAGAGTAGAATTAGATCAAGCAACCTACAAGGAAGACAAGACTAGAGTAAGCTTTGTAAGTCATTGTACAAGCCTGGCGTTTGTTAAATAGTCTCTTTAATCATTAAAAGCACATGAGTGATTTTCCCATTGAATGGCTGAAGCAAAAGGTTTGAAAAAGTCATAGAACTGGTAACTGAATTTAAAAAATAATCCATGTAAAGAAATTATTTAAAAGATGTAAGTAAATTTAATATCAAGTTAAAAACATCCCTAAAAAAAAATAAAATCTACTTTTATGAGTTTAATGTTTCAAGAAAAAGCTCTATATACATTACATGCAAGCATTATTTACATCTTTTAATTATGTATTTTACATGTATACACAAGTGCATGCATACACACATAATAACATTGATATGCATGCATGCACACACACACCACCCCCTATAAAGATAGTCAATGCAGGCCCATATTGTTTTCCCAACATATATTTTAAAAAATATTCCAAAACTTTTCTCTTATTTAAACAGTTGAAACTGGAAAAAAAAAGTGGTTTAAATACTGGATTAACTCTTCTGAATTTAAAGTTTCTTACTCATCTGTTAAGTAAACAAGTTTTATGGGGGGACCATGTGTATTTGACTGCATTGTAAATCATCAAGAACAATGAAGGTATAATGACTTACTTCTCCAGAACCTTCAGGTTTGTCTGGCTTGCTCACAGCAACCTTTTCAGGATCTAGCTTTACATCACTGGCATCAAAATCTAGGAATAAATATTCTCAATATAATACCATGATCTTAAACACAGAACAGATTTGGAAAAGATGAGTTCACTTCTATGGATACAAGCGAGGGTGAGTATCATGAAAAAAACTAAAATGACAGTCAATTAAGTGAAGGGACTAATGCACATCAGATTTTTTTTTCATGTATAAATTTGCCAAAAATGTCAGATGACTTACCATGCTCATGAATCACAAGACTTGCTGCCTCAGGACCAATTTTCTCTTTCATCAATCGTATCCGTTCAGAGCGCAGGGCCTTTTCTTTGAGCTGCAGTTCTGTCTTTACTGTGACTAGATCTTTATCAATATGATTTTTTATAACCTGAAGGAAAATGAAGGAACAGGTAGTGTTTTCTTTTTGAAACCTGGGATGTATGTTACTGTCCTTTCACTAGGGAAGATCATCATGCAGATATCCTGCATGTATAAACTTGTTTTCTAAAACAACCAGATTAGTCAGGCTACTAATATTGGTAGCTACTGTAAACAGATGCTCTTTCTCAGGATGAAAGGTGGCTAATGATTTACACAAGTAGCAGACAGTCTGAATCATGTAGGTATTAACACACCAGATAAAAAGTATATAACCATCCACACACAAAAAAGACACAGAGGGAGTGTGTTTGTGCAGTAATGAGTTAGAGAATGGCTATATTATAGCTGTATATATCGGCATACAAATGATTGGGTGAATATAAGTGGTCCTTCATATTAATTTTTATATGCATATGAAAGGGCACATTCCAGGTCATCATTTAGTAGGATATGGGTATGCGAGAGAGAATAAGCTTTTTCTACATACACTGTCAAACCACTGAAGCAAAGCTGCAGCACGCTTAAATGTGACATCGTAACACTGGAATGCATGCTGATGTCGGTCAGGTGTCCTCATGTCAACATAGACATTGTTGCACGCTCGTTGTAATGTTGCGATTTCCCCTGGCTCACAGTATGGGAATCTGATGTTGTTTAAGTAGCGCTTGGCATTCACAATGTTGGAGGATGCTGCAATGAGATTGTTTCTGACCTCAGTGGCCATGTAGTACTTCTGCTGGAGATGTCTGCAGAAAAACAAGTCTTGTGTACATAGAAATGAAAGGGTTGCCATTCAAATAAAGGATATTGTGATATTTACATGAACCTACCATATACAATGTTTTAATTGTGAAATAGTTGCAGGGATAATCAAGTAATGTTTTCCTATAAAGAATAATGTGGGAAAGAAAAAAATCAATGCACTAAGAGAAATTGAATAAATACTCATTCCTATGGATGATAATCTAATATATACATATATGTGGAATCCTATGGATGATAATTTATAACCAACCCCGACTAGGATACGGGTACTTGGAATGCCTGTGGTGATCACTGTGTACTATTATTTACTACTGTACTAATTATTTTTAAGACCTTACAGTTGCTGTGTAAATGATTTATAAATATATATGTTGCGATATGTCTGTATATAATGAAATCTATACATCCACCATTATGATATAGATTAAAACAATATAGTCATTGGTTTGCTCATTCAGACACACACACAAACATGCATACTGTGGTGGAACTCTGCTCAGTTCTATCCATCGGCAGCAGGCAAACCATAGCTGTCGGACAGCATGCTGAAGAAGGATCTGTGCATAGGTCCACTTGTATTTGGCAGCCATAATCCTTTCATTCTTGTCAAGAAGCACTTCGCACTCTGTCTCAAGCTTGTTCTCTAGCTCACTGCCATATCGACCATTGAAAAGTTCTCTCTGGAAAATATCAATGAACAGCATCAATCTATCTTGAAATTTGCTGACAAGTCCACATCATCACCAAATAAATATGCTTAACAAATCCTGGTGAAATGCATTATTTTTTTTCATTTTGCAGTATTTATGTATGGGTAATGATGAATGCATGCACACATACAAACATAGAGAGAAACAATGAGTGAAGTGAGACAGGTAAGAAATGGCAGGGAGAAACAGAAGATCTAGATGTTACTAAAATATTTGTATAAAAAGTCATCTACCAAACTGGCTACAGACCTAAAATAATGTCCAGGTCATCATGCATTTTCATGAGTGCCTCCATCTCTTTGCTTAGTGTAGCCACCTCTTCTTCCAAAGGCTTTTTTTGTGCTGTTACCATGTCCAATTGCTTTTTGGCCACCTCTTGTTCACTGACAGCTTCCAGGTATTCTTCCTGTCCAGAACAGACCTTGATCTCTGTAGTACTGCTGAATAACCAAGTATGAGCTTACTCTCACACCACAGTAGGCATATGCCAAGGACATACCCTATCACTGGTGCTTTTTGAATATCTTCTTAGAGAACATCATGCTCAAAACCCTCCACGACTATCACACTTCCATTTCCATTGATGGAAGACCAATCTGCAACCTACACTTGTCATGTATCATTGCAGATGACAGAGAACTGTTAGCAGGCACTAACAAAGAACTGCAAAGGCCTCACCAACAGACTGACAGTTCAAACACTTATGGAAAGGAGACCAGCACTGAAAAGCACAAAGTTGTTATCAATGGCAGCAGCAATGCAGAGATTATATGAACGGGGGGTACAGCTCGAAGAGGTAAGCATCTTCAAGTATTTGGAAGCCACCCTCTCAAGGATGGCAGTTCCACACCAGATATCCACATTAGGATCGCAACAGCAACAGCAGGCAACGGATAACTTAGGATGGCTCCAGCATGCCATAAGATAAGGTTCACTACCAAGTACATGCTGTACAAATCCATGGTAGTACCGATCCTGCTCTACAGATGTGACATGTGGACTTTGCTCACTGAAACAGAAAGGAAAATCCAGGCATTCGAGAACAAGTGGCTAAAGAAGTTGCTCTGTATCTCATACAGAGAACACAGAACCAATGACTTTGAAACAAGACTGCTACACTTGTAGGACACCAGGAACCTCTACTTGCAACAGTCAAGCAACGTAAGCTGGTCTTCTTTGGCCATGTGACCCAGCACAACACCCTGTAGAAGACTATCCTTCAAGGCATCTGGAATAGTAGTTGATGCCGTGGTGGCCAGAGGAAGAACTGGCTTATGAATATTAAAGACTGGATTGGTCGTCCTGTACAGGACCTGCTTGCTATCGCCCAAAATAGTGAAAAGTGCAGGACCTGCCGCATCTATCCATGTGTTCCCCCCAACAACAGGTGTCAGTCAAGGAATGACTGACTGACAAGAGTACACTTTTCTTAACACTGTATATGATTTTGTGTACACAAAAACCTTGCTTGCATGTGCCGGAAACACCAAGCAAACAAACATACATGAACAAACATACGATAAAATGGATATGTTCGTAAAATGTGATTTTCTTTACTTCTTTCTTACTCTGTAAGTATACTTGTTGACAAACGGTTTTCTGTTTACATTACATGGTGCATATCACAGCTTGCAAGACTTGAGAATCAATGACATTTTGGGCATGGGTCAAGGTTTTTTTTTTTAATTGTCAAAACTTTAAGACTTACCTGCTCCTTGGACATCTTCTCATCAAAAGACTCTTGGTCCTTGAAGAATGCACGTACAGATGGAGTTTGAAGTTTATCTACATCTGCTTTTTCCTGGGCCCTTGAGAAATAAAAAGAACTGACAATAAGATCTTCACCTTATTTCGTGATCATTTCTAGACTCACTCTGCAATAGGCATTTATAATAAATAACATATGATTAACTTTATTAATCCCACTGCAGAATTATAACTTTGCAAGTCTGCTCAGCTACAAAAGTGATGAAAAAAATGTTAATTACAAGATGGTGTATCATAGCAAAACATAAAACATGCAGTCTTACATCATTGAAAAGGAAAGTGTTACAGTTCTTATCTAAGATAAATTTACCCATACTGCAATCTATTTAATGTGTATTTTTCCAGGTAATGACATTAATATTCTTACACTTTAGCTGTAGCTTTTTTGTAGTTCTCTTCTGACTCCTTGGTAGCTTGCATAAGACTGGCAAGATGCTCTTTTTTCAAAGAAAGGGTTTTAGGAATGTTACGCTTCTCATACTCATGGATTTTCTTGGCAACATCCAAGTAACGCTGAGTCAGTGCTTTTGCTTCCTCTGGTGTCAGCTGAATCAGAAAATATTAAAATAGTATCTTTTTCTGGCTATAACTTCTAAATTTACAAGTACAAGATAATATTTACACACACTTATTAGCAGTTGGATACGTATTTATATACCTATACATGCACTCATATGCCTTTGTACACTCTCAAATACACACAAACACAAACCTCTTTTTCCTGTTTTGGCACAGATGGTTTCTGCTGTTGTTGTGCTTGTTGCTGCTGTTGTTGAAGTTGCTGGTTTTGGTGATGCTGTTGTTGTTGATGAGGCTGTTGCTGTTGTGGCTAAGAAAATATATATGAAACCAATAGACTGCAGAAAAACAGAGCAGCAATCCTGAGAAAGATCCAGTGACTGCATGGTTTTACATTTATTCTTATTATTCTTAAAATATTATTTTGACTATTAGATATTCACAATTCAGCTGGAGATAACTGATTTTAAATAATGGTCAAAACACAAAGATGACAAATATAAATTATCAGTCCATGAACTGCATATTCAGTCCCCTGGAATCTTTCAAAAGTTAGTCTTTTTCAGAAATGGCTCAGCAGTATATTTACAGCTGGCTAGAGCAATTATATGTACATCAAAGCATTAGTTATCCCTATCTGCTTGATAGAAATGTAACACATCTATGTAACCTTATATTTGGAAATATATGTATCCTTTGTCTGTTTGGCCATTAACATAAAATCCCTGTAAAATCGGCACATCCTGTCAAGTTAACAATGTTATGTACTAATAATCAGCTTATATTCACCTGATTGGAAGAAATACCCACAGGTTGTACATGGTGTGAATGAAGAGCAAGATTTGTCTTGGGCTTTTCAGACTTTGACATTGAAAAGCCCATGATTCTGGAAAAAGGGTGTGACATAATGTGTTTATCACCAGACAAAGTAAAAGATGCCTGTGGTGCTACCCTCACAAAGAAGCTGTTGACTCCAAGAAAATTCTCTACACATAACCAGAAGGTGTGTAGAGGTAAACAGAGGTAAAATCTGGGTATTAAGGTTTATCCCGTCAAACTTTTTAGAGGCTTCCTAGGAAGATCGATCACTTCTCACAGAGCGAATATTAGTGGACTCTAGTTAAATAAAAGTCATAATCTTTGAGCAAGCGGATAGCTATAAAATCTATAACAATTTGCTCAACGGTAAAACGCGTTAATAATTACGTACAGCTGTCTGACCCCACGACTGTCTACAAACGATGATTTTTCACAGTTCATCGTTGTTTCTCTTCTATGGTAAACGATTCTACAGGTTACTGCCTATCTAGTTTTTAAAATCTATTTTACGCAAAATCAATAATTATATAAAGCGCCCGCGATCAAATCAATACTCTCACATATTTGACCTATAGCACGAACATCTATACTATCTCAGACTGTTAGATAATATATATATACCACCAGAGATCTGATAAGATATAGCACTTACCACAAGAAACGGTTATATTTTATGTCGGCGGTGAATCAGCTGAATGTGAAATCCGCGACTAGCAGACTCAGGGCGCGTGAACTGTACGTCTGCTTCTGGCCTTCACCACAGCAACCAGTAAACAGTGTGGCGAACACGACAGTTGACAGAGGCATGCGAGCAAAACAGCTCATAACCTGGCACAAAAGACGGTTTCGCAACCTTACACATTATTGTTGTGTTTACAGTTACCGAAGAGTGAATGTGCGAGCGTGATAATGTGTATCTCTGTGTGCGTGCGAAAGGGCTATCGCATGCGTATCAATATATTCTGTAATATTACTCGATAGATATTTATTTTCTATTTCTGAGGATTTTACATAATAGGAAATCTTTTTTAGGTATATATATATTTCAAATTCACGTTAACTTGAGAAACTACGATAGGTAGTCTTCATTATTTTTCGCTTCCATTTTTTTTTTTTTTTATTTTATTTATTTTTTTTTTTTTTTTTTTTGCGTCGCGGGGCAACGTTTTCGTAGGGTGATGTAGGGGTGAAATGTCATTATCTCCCGTGCACGTCCCTACCATCAACATGTCAAAATGGTCCCACTGCCTAATCGTGATCACAGCAGTCTTGGAAAATACGCGGGCGAAGGGAGAAAACCCGGAGAAAAATCATGATAAGCAGACGGCACCAGCAGAGAAAGTGCAAGACCCTATGTACCAGACTGACAGTTTGAACGCATATACATCTAGAATAGAGACAAACACTGACAAGAGTAATGTTAGTCATTTGGCAAAGGGCAAAGCAGAGATCTACATGAACGGAGTACGGCTTGAAAAGGTAAGCAGCTTTATTAAGAATTTGGGAGCCACCCTCTTCAAAGACGGCGCAGCTCCGCGACAGATATCCGCACCAGGATCGCGACAACAACACCGGTAATGGCTAGGCTGGATTATAGGGTCTGGCGCAATCACAACATCAAATTTACTCTGAAGTATAAACTGTACGTATCCCTCGTTGTACCTGCTTTACGGACTCAGTTTGTCAATACCGAGAGGAGAATCCATGCATTTGAGAAGAAATGCCCAAGGAGGCTGCTGAGAATTTCATACAAGGAATATAAAACCAGTGACTTCGTACGAAGTTCGATCGCCACACAGGTAGGACACCAGCAGGATCTCCTACTTGCAACAAAAGCTGTCAAAGACTGTCCTTCATGGGTACAAAGGAGGTCGATGCTGCGGTTGCTGAACGTAAGGAAGTGGACGTCGTCCTGTGCAGGACCTGCTATTCCATCGCTCAAGACAGGCATTTAGTCATTGAGTGCATTGGCGGCAATCCAAGGGAAATAACTCGCATGTACATAATATTCGTTTTTAAGAAGCATTTACCTCCCCTGAAGACATGACTTGGTTGCGGTCATTATTTTCGTTAGATATAATGAACCCAATAAATGACCAGACGAAGGTCCTTCAAAACAGTCCCGCTGACCTCGTGTCTTGCTCACGACGCTCCCAACCCGACTTTCTGGCAAGCGCTCCATCAAATGTCCGGTATTAAGAAATCACTTTTTTCGACGGACGGTGCACCAACCCCATGCATCCACGTGTTCACACATAACAGACACGCTCACTTCGCCACCCGAAACGTCTGGTCATACAATTAACAGACCAATGAAATCAGGACAGGGTTCACAGTGAACAGTCGCTGACTAACTAAAGTATTTCTTAATTTGACAATAATAATAATAATAATTTTAATGCTGACGGGTAATTTTCCAACGATTTGCTTAAAGTGTCTTTACAGAAATAAAGAAAGTGGGAGTGACAGAAATAAACCCATTGGAACGAGTCCAAAAGTCGAACCGTTGTAGGCATAAACCGACTGTTCACAATAAGAAGCGAAATAAGACATTGCTCACATTTCTACAGATAGGCACACCAAATCAAGTTTCCCAAGAAGATGCTAAATAATAGTCAGACACACTGCATCGGTGGTGAACAATCGAGGTACTAGATTCCACAGTCAAGGATCTTCTGCTAAGGCTAAATTCTTTGGGGTCCCTTCTTCAGATTTTTAAGGGGTCCCTGTGCTCAAAAATGACTGTCAAATATATAAGAACACACTCAAGAAAGCTTATCATTTTTATACACAAACATAAGCATATAATTATTTAAATATTAATACGTGTGTGTATATTATTATATTACATGTAGTAAAATTCACAATAAAAAATAAACTATAACAATATCTCTCAATATTTATCAATTTATTGTTACTATAATTCTTTTGGTAAAATGTAAGAAGGAAAGTTATCTTTATAATCTACATTTCGTCGTTCTGGATTGCCCTTCCTCTAACTTACTTGATGCTTACGCATGCTCTCTCTCACTCACTCGAGAGGTCCACCCAAAAGACTGGCATTTCTGTGGCATAGCAAATAAAACTTCTCCGTGACTGAATTTCCTTTGCATGCAAAAACTTTAAGCCATAAAGATGTCAGCATCACATTCTTCATGCACACCTTTCATACTGCATAACATTATTTATATTTTTATTGTTTTTGTTTTCTTTTGCTATACTTTTTCCCCTTAAAAAATATCTTTATTGCGCTGGTAAAATCTGTCTCCTTCTCTGAAGAGTGCCACTGGCTTGGGTTTGTGGTAGCTGTCATGTGGTGGTGAAGGATGTTCTGCTCCACTCTCTCCCTCTGTGCGCTGAAGTTGACGAAAGCTTGACATGCGATAAAACACAAAAAAAAAAACTGTCACTGTCACTGCGGCAGGGTTATGAAGCGCAGCCCAGGAGTGAGCGTAGTGAAGACGACGGTGTGGATGACAAACCAGTTGACGACGCCGTGACATCTGCAGTGTAAACTGCGGGCAAAAGGAGTTCCGCATGGTGAAGCCAGACTGAGGCGTAACACCCGCCACGGACTACAGCTCCCCAGGGGTATGCACACGTGAACATCGAAATCTCTGAAACAGAAATTTACTCTCACCCAAACCTTGAATCTCTTATCTCTCTCCCTTTTTTCTGTCTTGTCTTTGCTCGTTTCAAGCGGTTTAAGATTCTGTTTTGCTCGCACCTTGACATCAACAACTGACCAGAAATCAACAACAGGTAATTTCTCTTGCTGAGACCTTTTTTTAACTTCTCTCTCTCTACTCTGTCGAGAGAGAAAGAGCAAACACTGAGTCATGAGGACGGTTTCAAGTCACACAGTTTTATCTTTTCTCATATTTGACTTTACCTGAATTTGAGACAGAAGATGCCTATCACTGCTGTCATACCAAGTGTAGTTTGTGAAATAATGACATTACTTCGCGCACGTCACTTCTGAACCGGAAGCGCTCCAGCGCTTCGTGCTTCCCTTGTCGGATGTTTTCCTCCACGAGGGTGCACTTGGACCCCTGCGCAGTTTGTCATACGGGTCACCTGTCACTGGCTGCTACAGCAGCGAAAAAGGGGGAAAGGGTGTGGGGGAAGACATCCTTTGTTTGAAATATTGTCACTCACTATTTTCGTGAAGTTAAAAACAAGTAAACTGTACTATAAACACACGCACGCACGCTCGCCGCGTGCAAGCACGCGTACACATGCAAAGTTCAGACGTAGAATCTGTATTCTGAAAGCATTGGTAGCCTGGTCGTTGCTGTCCCAATGTGTCCAATTCACTAGTCATTTCTTCAATCGACTAATAGGCTAAGAAATGTTCCTAAAATTTGGTTTACAACTGTAATGCAACGAAGAACGGTAAGAATAGCCTGTTACGCATCATGTCACATCAAACCTTCGGTCTGAACTAAAACCAAGAATCACGCACGCCGTGTTCCTGGCTGCTGCATAGGGCAAAGGTTAAAGGAAGTGACATGATTTGAACAAGAGACACCAACCAGTGGAACTCGTTTTCAGGTGTGTTGTAGTGCATCCTTGATTTATTTTTCTGACCGTACTTGCGTCGTTTGGGTACATTTTTCCCCAACATGTACACATAGGAATTGTAATTTCTTTCGTAATTTTCGTTAGATTTGTTACCTTTCTAAACCCCAAACCTAAAAATCTACATTTAAAAAAAAAAAACATTTTAGCCTCGTCTTCAGGCACTTAAAAGAGACATGTAACATTTATAGTGAAATATGTATTCCGAGTATGAAGTTTAATGCCAGGAAATGAAGTAGAAAATGTCGCCGTCACACTTCACTTCACGTTACACGGCCTTGTCACATTTTATTTGCATTTAAATGAAGACATTTTTACCAAACCTGATAGGGTTAATGACACAGAGGCATGCATTAGCGAGTCAGATTAACCCCTTCGTACCCATCTTGCAATTAATATACTCCGCATCATCAGCAGTCTTGTTTCTCCCCACAAGAGGGAGACATTACAATTTCTTCAATACGAATGGTTCTCTTCCACCTCCTATCCCACCCCACCCCCCAGTTATTGCTAGATTTGCTGGTCTGATTGATTGCAGCTCATTGTAATGTTGCAATAGTTTTGTAACATTTCCCTTAAGGGCTCTTTTTAAAAAAAAAACATTCGCAAGATACAATCTTCCAGAGATCGAAAGCTTGTTGGGTATATCCAGTAATCAGAA
Source organism: Pomacea canaliculata (assembly GCF_003073045.1). Taxonomy (NCBI): domain Eukaryota; kingdom Metazoa; phylum Mollusca; class Gastropoda; order Architaenioglossa; family Ampullariidae; genus Pomacea; species Pomacea canaliculata. Next base: position 23,309,110 of record NC_037591.1, on the reverse strand, counting down.
TAAAACAGGGCTTTTTTAAAATTTCTGTCTGAGTAGAGACGAGAGTGTCAGTGTTTGAAAACGTGCGTCTCAGGTCTGGAAGTATTTTCTCAATTTTAAACAACAACAACAACAACAACAACAACAACAACAACAACTCAGAATTGTTATCGGAATCAATGAGCTGATATTAGCTTTCATCGGCATTCATAGGTTACAAATGCTTGTTGAAGTGAGATGTCCCTTTGTTGCGTGCGCTATAACCAACTGATATAGTGTCTGAAGACAAGGTCTGATATGCTTCCTGTAATGCATATAGGCAATACGTATATAATGTAGGGGTTCCTCTCCTGCCTTTTGACTGTAATATACATTTGTATATATAATTTATAAAGTAATACACATTCTTTTTAAATTCTTTATTTTATAGTCTTTTTCAGCAAACGATCACTTCACACACACACACATATATATAAAATGATAGGCACACAAATTTTACACATGGATATTATTTTAAATAACGTATTATGTTTCTTATATTCTACTTATTATTAGTGACACTAAAATATATTCATATGCTATTTATTTGCTTATTTTCAATGACAATATATCTATTTTTCTAATTGTTATATTCTATTTCTGATGACGTTACATTAAAATTTTAGTTTATTTTTATAAATAAAACTGTTCATTATGTATTTCTGTTTCAACTCCACATAAAGCCTTGGTATGTGCGCAAGCGTGCTTTTTTTTTTTTTTTTTTTTTAAGTTCCCGTTGTTATATCTTATGTATAGTTTACGGATAGACATTCTCCTTTTCTCCCTCGTCCTTTGAACTCAACTGAAACTAGAGACGCTGTCAGTGCAGACGACCGATTCCAGCACACGGCGGACGTTTGGAGTCTTCCATCCCCCACGACATGATGGAGTGGCCTACCGCCACCTACACCGCCAGTGACATCACCGACCTGCCTGCACCTTCTTCTTACAACGAACGTTGGATGCGTGACGTCATCCAATAAGTATTCCCTTTCTATGACGTCAGGGTCTTTGAAGTGACACGAGACATCAGGTGTGGTCATGCTAGGTGACCTTTACCACGTAACTCACCAGGTAAGTTCACTGGGCATCCTCTTGAGTTCGTTGACATCGATTCCCACGACACACACACAGAGTTCTCTCTCTAGTCTTTCGAATGTCCCTCAGTATGAAACAATGACAAGTGCAGAGACTTTTAAACTTTAGACATTTTATACTTTAGACATTCTGACTGAACGAAGGGAAACTTGTAGGGACAATTATAGATATTCCAAATGCAGTTTATCCCGATGAGTCTGCTAACAGTACGTTGTAGACATTCGTGGCACAGCACTGTAAAACACATTTGTTAAATGCACACAAATTAGAAGCTGTAAAAATTATCTGCGTATTTACTATGCGAAGAAATTCGCAGTTTTCTTACTCTTTGACCTTTGTTTTTCCGTTTTCGTAATCAAGGTGTTGTGGAAGTCACTGGTATCCGCGGTGATTGATGGTAATTGTTAATTTGTTTTTGTCAACACTTTTGTTTTTTACACTTTGTTTCTTTTTCTTTTTAGGTCGGTGGCTTTAAAGTTGGAGATAAACAACTGACTGGTATACATTCCTGGAAGCTAGGACATTACCCAACGCAAAGGGTGACGGTAGTAAACAACACGTCTTATTTATTCACAGATTAGCGGAAAAAGTGGGACAACGCGAACTGTCAACTGGTGTCTTCTTTGCTTCTTCAGGTTCAGAGAGTGAGAGTGTGGAGAAAGAAAGCGAGTTACTGACAAAATGAAAACGATGAGGACAGGAGGCAGAAGTGGAGACAAGTGATTGATATTGCAGATCAATATTAAAAGACTTCATTTGCCACCATTCATTTGTTGCTAGGAATGATTGCTCTGTAACGAATTTTGGATAAAAATTATTTCTAATGATAATATTTTCATTTATTTGTCGATTGATGATAATGATCAAGATTTCTGATCGACTGCTGAGTCACACTGTCGACAAAAAACAGGAAACATCAGTGATGTAGTACACCAGATATTTTCATCCCATTTCTGACCATCATCATAAATCTTCCCCACCTTTCTGCTTGTCATTCTTTTCTTGTTCCCCCAAATACTTCCATTTCTATCCCACACTTTTACGCCAGCTGTAGCTTTCTAAAATAAAGAAATGCAGATTAATGGTTGGCTATCAGCAAGAGCTTCCTCTTACTCTCCTTCATGGTGTTTATTTCAGGTAAATGAGGGTCACGCACGCGACCTGTAGATAACGCCGTCATCAATCTTCTCGTGCTCCTCCCACCAACCACTCTTACAAACTGTCGGGATGTTCTTTAAGATCTACCAAACGGTGAGGAGAAGGGTCCTATGTTCGTGAAGCATACTTTCCTTAGCTTTCGCCCTCCCGCAAGACGGCGGTCACGTGACAGCCTGGCAACCAATCTTAGCTTCAGACATAAAAGATTTCCTTCCAGGTAAGAGCAAATCATACGAGCTAGGTAATGCAAGCTTCCCTGTTCTGAAGCGTTCCAGTTTTTAAAAAAAAAATTAAAACATCGCAACTTCAATAAAAGTAATTTAGGCACTGAGGAAGTTTTTAAAAATTACAATCTAATTGCCAGAACGTTGAGAAACAGCAAAGGTCACCATCAAGTTTAATTTTCTAGACATTTCGGGCAGCAGCAGGCCGGGAAGAACTTCAACCCGAGTGAAACAAAAAGCAGTGGGACTTTGAAAACTGCAGTGGGAGCAGGAACGACTACATCTCAAGGGAAACGCACAAGAAACGAACCGACCGACTCTCCACTTTCCTAAAGCTTTACTAATTTTTATCCAGGAGACTACACCTTGTGGAGAGAAAAGTTGTTTCACAGAAAAATGCTGAGGTTGTTGACAGCAGCAAGTAAGTGTTATACTTTCAAATATCTTAAAACTTTGAATGACTACTCACTTTGAAAATCACATGAAAATATATACTTGTGGACTACTTTTTTTTTTTCTTTAGAGTTTGTCTTTTTTTGATTACTAAACTCCTAAACTCAATGCCAAGTAACTTAAACATATTTTTTTCACACACGTACTAGACATTTCAAAATATTTTTGTATTTTCTTCTTAAGTATGTTTTTTGTTGTCATCATCCATCTAGGCCATACGTCTACTAACTTTGAAAAATATATAAATGCACATTTTGCTTATTTTCGTTTTCTAAAATGAATCTCATTTTTAATCTCTTGGTTGTTTACTTGAAGTGTTTAACTAAGCATTATATTTTATATTGACTGTTATAGTGAAATAATTTTCTCAATAATGTGGTGATTGGTATCTTGGAATAGCTGACACAGATATAGAAGTTCCTGCGTTTGGGTGGTAGGTGGATTTCGATACGATAATGCAGAATGTGTTAAACACATTTCATCATGTTACGTCCGCCATGATTTCGCGTTCTTTTCTTCTTTTTTTTATTTATTATTATTATTTTATTTTTTATTTTTGTTGTTATTGACAGAATTCTAATTTTAAGGTCACTCGGGTGTGTTTTGACCTCCTTGGCGGAGGCTCCGCCGAACCCCTGAGACCGACTCACCGAACCCTTAGGGTTCGATAGAACCCCTGTTAAGAACCACTGGCCTAGTGTCTCACAAGGTGCGACTTAGAATCACCTATACGCGATAGGACAAGTGTCACCTGCACTCTACAGCGCCTTTCAGACGAGACAATTAATAAAATCAAAACACAGACAACAGTTTAAACTTTAGAAATATAATATAATTTAAAAATCAAAATAAAAGAAGAAAACAAAAAAATAAATAAACACAATACAAAACGATTCCTAATTTTCCAACCCACAATTCGTACACACGTTTCTTTCCAACAGTTTCAAAAGTATTCAATCCTCTCGTCCAGTTTCTCTCAAAGTCTCCACTGAAACGGCACAATGTTTTCACTTCTAACATGTACTATATATCCACGTGAAAAAGTCACAAAGTTTCCACTTCGTCTTGTAGTTATATCCAAAAGAAAATCCAAAGTAAACCTCAACAGTAAATCCAAAGGTAACTCCAAAAGGTAAATCCAGAAGTAATCCACAAGAAAACTTACAAGAAAACTTCAACAGGTTCAATGTTAACAAACACAAACAAGTCTGGTACTTCAAGTCGGTTCAGGACTTATACACACAATCCAAGTCTGGTCAGGACTTGTACACACAGGTTACAAACACCAAGTCCGTCAAGACTGTTACAAAGCAATAGCCGTCCGCTCCGGACACACTGACAACACCAAGAAGACTCTCTTCTTCCGCTCCCGTCAAGGAAAAACCCCAATCAAACCACACACATCCAACACACTATCACCCTCTTTCCTTTGTTCAAAGTAACCACCAAACAACCTATCAACAGAACTTAATTAACACAAAGACCGGCCGGCCATTCCTGTATGGCGCGGCACGCCTCAGGCTGTTGACACTAACAGCCCCAGTGATAGCTGTCTTTACCACCTCACCCGAACAATTACTTTTACTAATTAAAAAAAAACATTTTAAAAAATACATCTCAGCAGGTTTGTGACAACAAGTAAGAAAAGAACAGAAAAAAAACCATTAGTCACATCACGAACTGACGCATGTCAGATGAAGTCCTTTTGTTCCTGTATGGTGTTGTTTGATCTCCCCGCCTGCGTGTTTGCGGTGTACCTCAGGGCTGTCTGCCGGGACCTATGATGTATGTTCAACCGCTGTCCGATTTTATTCGTGTTCTCAGCTGTTATTGTCGTCAGTATGCTGATGACACTGTGTTATCCAAAATCTCCCTTCATAAACACTTCTATGTTCCTGTCCGGATCACCAATACAATGACAATTCGCTGGCCTGGGTTCAGATCTCGTCTCCGACACGCTAATCTCTTTGGGCATGTGGGTCTATTTACAGAGCTGGCTGTTTTGCCGTGATATAGCCTCAGCTGGTGGCTCGATGTAAGACACCAGGTCCCCCTCCCTCCTTACACAAACCCTACTTCTGCTCCTGTGACTGATGTTCACACATTATTTCTTACGTTCTCACGTGGATGACCAGAAATAAGCTAAACCTGAACGCCTGTAGAACTGAACTACTGTCTGTGGGTTCTGCGTCATATTTTGGGTTCGATGGACTAAGAGCTAACACTCATCAGACATAGGTGAAAATCTGCGTCAAATACATGAGAGTGTACCTTGACCATTTTCCTACTCTCATGTCAACTCTGTCGTGAAACCTTCCTGAAACCCAGGACATTTTCCTATATTCTTCGTCATTTATCTCTGCTGCTTCATAGAGACTTTTCTCTTTCACACTACCGTCCTTTTGATGACTCTTGCAAAGCAGTACTTGTAAGGCTCCCAAAACAAACCGCTTGCAGACAGTAAAAAATAATCCTGCCAGACTAGTTTTTAGAAAATCAAACCCTGATTTTTTTTCCTTAGATAAACCTCATTTCCTTGTTATGTGGCGTTTGCATTTCAGACAGGCAGGCAAGTAGAAAAACAGACAGAAATATGGACAACAATTATTTTGTGAGGAAGGCTGAAAACATGGTGAAACTCCCAAAACAAAATTGTATGGAGCCAAGTAATAACATGAAGTTAAAACAACAAATCCAATAAGCTGAAAAACATTGACTTGTCTAGTGACAAAAATCGAGCACTTTTGTTGTTTATGGTGTTGTTTATCATCTTCTAAGCGCTGTCCATCCCTATCAGACCAGCCCAACCCAGCCACCCTTCAAAGCTATATTTAGACCTTTTGCTTGTAATTTTATTTTACCGCTTGTGCGTGTTGTCTTCATGTGCATCTGACTTCCAAATGCAAATCCTTACGTGTGTCTGATACAAGGCTCTAGTGTCTTAGTGTCACGGCCATGATGTATTGTCACGACAGGCCGACACCACTCGTCACAAGACGACAGAGATAAACCACGCACGAGACGACAGGCTCGACTGTCCGAGCATGCGCAGATGAGTCATTATCAGTCCCAACAGACACATTAAAGTGTTCGTGACTGCAACACGAGACAGCAGTCATAAACAGGAGAAATTACGACAAAAAGTTATATTGCAGAAACTATATAAAATTGTAAAATTATAAAATATTTATCTATAAATAATTGTAATAAAAATTATGCGGCGTCAAGATTTGTGTTGTAGGAATTATGAAGAAAAAAGGCCAAGAATTTTGCGACATTAATTGTATTGTAAGAATTCTGTGCTTAAAAGCGTGCAACAGGAATCATACGGCAAAATTATATTGCATTTATTATGAGGGTAGCATTTATCGTCCAAGAATTACAATTATTTGTAATTATTGCATTCCTAATATGCATGCATTTCCACACAGTTGTGCAACCAAATCACTCATTGTGTTTTGTTGTTGTTCTGCTGCTTTTAATTTCTATGTGAAGAAATCTTGGGGGTAAAACAAAAAAGAAAAAAGAGAGATAAACAGAAAAATAGACAGCAGCAAGAAGGAAACGATTGAAAAATGCGAAGAGAGTGAAACATCCACAGCTAGAGAGAGAGAGGGGGGGGGGGAAGAGTTAATGACATAAAAATGAAAAGACAGAGAAACACACTAACTGTCAGATTTATATCCCCTGTGCTTTGGATGTCGGAGCAGTCAGCTTATTAGTAATATTTCTGGCTGATAATTAAGGAACCTAGAAGACAATGGACAAAGACTATATAACAACTGCAGAGATATTTATGGCAGACACGTAAAACTGTAAGTTTTAAAAAGAAAAACACAAAATCTTAATGTAGCCTTAGGGACGTCTCATGTGATGACTCCCATAAAAAAAAGAAAAGAGTTATTCGAAACATAACTTGTGAAACTCAAGGGTCATGAAAGCATTTACGTTAGATGGTCATGGCGGCTTCCTGATGATTCACGACCGTTGTGCACATGATTTTTTTTTTAATGAAGGGCACCTCACACCAGGTGTCTAACGACTATTTTCAATTGGTCCAATATTAACAACATTTGTGCACCCATCACTGTCCTGTTAAGAAGAAGCTTTAAAGATGCGATCGCCACAGAAGCGTTTTAGAAGTAATTTAGCATTTTTGCTTGACTTTGCCACTATAGTGTATAGGTTTCAATTGTCCTTTCTCTTTCAGGCTGCCTTGTGGCGGTCTCCATGGCAGTACCCTGGGGAGCAAGGATGACAAATCCGGTCAATCAAATGATGAGTTCGCCTTTCAGAGGGGGAGGCATGATGGGTGCAATGGCGTCCTTTCTCATGCCTGACGGCACAGGTAACTATAACAGAACTTAATTAAGCGATTTAGGGTAAGGTATGAACAAAAGAACTTTGTGCTTTTACCACCCAGCCCACAAATTCGCAAACTGAATCTTTTTGGTCACGGTAAAAAGTGAAATGCTTGCAAGACGCTTTGAGAAAACAAAACCGGAACTAAATAAGTAAGCTGGTATAATTACAAGCTAATGAAAGATGTTAAAGGTTCTCAGAACATTATCAACAGAAATTTGTGGTTTTAAGTTTTTTTTATACTTTTAGTATTATTTTATCATTCGTTTTATTATTTGTTACTGTTTTTGTTTTAACAGAAGCCCTTAAATCTTTTGAGACTGATTAGAAATCTTCATCTGTTTCAGCATTGCAGTTTGCCGGGAAAAACTTGGAACGTGAGTGCAAGCATAATGACTACATACTGCTGTCAATACAACATTATACTGTCATCTGCATAGTCATCGCGTTCGTCATGAATTGCCTCTAGTCAAAATGCAGTGGCATCCTTGAGAGTTAGACGTGTAAATGATGCTCCTTTCCGTGGGTTCCATACAAACAATCCGGAGTTTACCTAAATCCCCAATTTAATAGAATTGCTTCCTAGCCATTTATTACATTTCATTCCTACATCACAGTATGTAAAAGGATATCGTCATGCATCTCATATGCTTAATTTTTTTTTCTTTTCAGAAATCTGCTACGAGGCGTGTAAGTACAAACAATTTTATATGGGAAGGCGTGTCTCCTAATTACAAATATGGGAGAGGGGAGTTGTTTCATTCTTTTTTCATCTTACAGTTTGACACTTAGATACAAGAGAGCGAAAAGAGATTTTTGTTGTGGATGATATCGAGGACTGTAGTGATAATGATTACTGTTCTGAAAATAATAACGATAGATGGCACAAGAGACAATCTATAGAGTCTTTCAAATGAGTTTTGTTCCACAATAATTTAATGGTTATGGTCAGACCGTTGGCGTTGCAACTAAATTTGAAATTTTGAGTTCGTGTCTCATTACAGATGTGAAAACAAGAGGAACAGATGGACTGTGTAAGTATTCTTCATTTTCTTTCAATTTTAGGTAGTTTAATGTTTAATGTTAACTAAAGATAAATTATTCATCTTTTAGACTGCACACTTATATATACTAGGCAAGTTGTAACTATACAACATCCTTCCAAGTGTGTCTATAGTTAATGCTCACTGTATTCTTCCATCAGCCCTTTATTTTCGTCTTTTTCAGCTGATGCCATGCGTACTGCAACTCAGTTTATGGTTTCATGTAAGTACCACAGCAATGTATATGGTTTCTTGCTTTTTTATACAATAAAACATTTATGGTTTCCTTTATGTATATAGTTTGTACACTGCAGTATATTATCTGCATAGACTACGACCTTTTGCTAAAGAATGCAAGGATATATGGAGATCTTAAGAACATTTTCGCACAGGGTTACAGAGCAGAGAAAGAAAAAGAAACGGAGAAAGGAAAGAAGAACAGAAGAAAGAGAGACGTAGAATAATTTAAGATTTTTATGGCAGATAAAGAGATAGACTTGCAGAGTAAATTCTCATTTTTCAGTCAGACTTGCGGAATATTATGCTCTATCAGTCACCTGCCAGAGTGAAGACATTGCTGATTGTTGTTTTGTTTTCCTGTACAACAGCTCCCGGTGCCGTTGGAGCAGGAGCCAATCGCCAGTGGCAATGTGAGTACAACTTTATTTTTATTGCTTTGTATTTTTCATCTACCACTTTTGTTATAGATACAGCTCGAGATCATCCATGGTTGTTAATCTTGATTTAAAACGTATTCGAAAATATGTCTCTGTGCATGTGTTTGTGAGAGAGAGAGATTGCTCCCAACTCGTTACTCATTATCTTCTAAAAAGAATGTTTTTGTGTTTGTTGCAGGCTTATTCAATTTCGCCACCGGAAGTAAGCACTGGAAAGACATTGTGGTCTTGGAGTTTTAATTTGCTACTTTTTGTTGCTTTGTTTTTATGGTTTAGTGGGTTTTTTTGCTTTATTATCGAAAGCATCCAGAATTCTAAGTAAATGCAATGTAACCTCCTTCCACTTCTGGGACAAATTTACAAACATTATCATGAACAGTAGTAAGTCGAAATGTTGACAAAACGAAGCTTGTGACATTGACAACGTAGGCGTGATTATATATATTTTTTAAGTATCAGTCATCTAATCATTTATTTTTTTTAATTCCTTCTTTTTTTTTTTTTGTCTTTGAAGTTTTGTTTTATTCTTAATCATTCTTTCATCTTAGTTCTAGTGTATGACTTTAAATGATCTTTTTCTCTCTTTCTGTTGTAAAGTTTCTTTATTTCATATTGTACACTTTTTAATTAGTCTCCCTATTTCTGTAGAAGAAAAGTTTGTTTTTATGTAATTCGAAAATAAGGACACATTTTCTCTCTCTTTTTTTTTAGATGGAAGATCTGCGGCAGGAGCTCCAAGTACGTGTTTCATATATACTGCGTGTGTTAGCGTGTGTGGATGTGCAGATGTATATAGGTGTGTGTGTGTGAGTGAGAGAGCGAGAGAGAGCAAACGATAGAATACCTGTACACATACATGTATAAACACATAAATACATGCCTGTTCCAACAGACAAACACGAGGCCTTTTTTTTTATCAGGATCACTCTGTACGAATGTCATTACATTTCAGCCATGTAGCATTATTGCCATAATGGCATCAGTAACAATGTGTCCTTATCCTACAGATGTCATCGGAGATTACTTCGACACAGCTATGGAGACTCCAGGAATAATAAGTAAGTCAACCTGTCGTATTGTGTCTCCGAAGAGAGGACAGTCAATGACTGTTAAACTGTGCTACAGACGATGGACGCACTGAATGTTTACCTCGGCCATATACTATACTGTATATCTATGTAAAGGTCACTGTCGTTTGTGCTTGGTGGGCAGCATACATCCAGTGAAGTATCTAAATGGTATCGTACTTCCAATCGGCACTAGACATCTAATGTTTTATGTTTGAAAATAGGTGTCTGGAACACTTACACTACTGTCATATGTTTCAATGTTCATGCTGTAACGTTCTGACTTGTTCAGCTCTGTTGTTGTTGCCATCATATGAATTGAAAAAAAAGTCTGAAAACTATAAATAGTAAAGACGGATATTCTGTATATTTTTCTGTTTGCTAATTTTCAGATCCCTGTCACAACCCATACTGTGGTGGTAAGTTTCAAACTATGAACAGAGAAAATGTCTTAGTTAAGTCAGGCTGCACAACATCAACAATTAGATATCATTATACTAACGGTTTCAACGGTTGACGGAAATGTCACCAAACTCTTGACAAACTTTCACCAGGGCTAAAAGCAACAACAACAACATAAGAGCAGATCTACTATAACGTCAACAACAAATAAAATAAGTCCAATAACATATCAGTGCATGAGTTGTGGATAGTGTTACACGGGCTAGTGGGACATTGAGGCAAAGACTATGCAAGTTTTGTTGCAATTTATCGTCCACACTAGGTAAACAATAGAAGGACAAATACACGTCTTCAGCATTAAAGACTAATACAGGGCAACATTACTTTGCACTTTAGTTGTTAGCTCAGTTTTCCGATGGAGATTTTGCACGTGGCAGGTGATTCAGTGTTGGGGTTGCTCAATGCCGAACTCTTTTTGCAGAGGGCAACATGACTCCTTTCGAGATGCTAAGGCGTATGATGGTGCCAGGCGGGATGATGCCGGGCACAGGCAGCATGCTGGGTGGTTTCGGGACCATGCCCAAGCCGGTAGGCGGCAACCCACTGAACGCTGTAGGTGCCAGCGGCGCGGCAGGCGGCGCGCCCGCGGTTCCGAGCATGGACGCCATTTTCCAGGCGTTTGGCGGCGCGAACCAGGCGGCGTCCCAGCCGGCCCCCACCAACTCTTTCATCAACGCTCTGGCCAGCGCCGCCCAGCTCCCACTCAACCCCTCCAACAACACTCCTGCAGGAGGCAACGCCAGCGCTCCTGCTGTGCCGGCAGCGGACGCCGCAGCGGCTGGGTCGAGCGGCGCGGCAAAGTCTCCCTTCACGCCGCAAAGCCTCGCGCAGCTGGCACAGATCATGGCTAAGATGCAGACAGCGAACCAGCCCAGCAGCAGCAACAGCAGCCGAACCCTATGTCCATGATGAGTAACATGCTGCCCATGATGGGGATGATCAACTCCATGCTTGACCCTCCTGATTTCTACCCCATGGGATACGGCATGGGAGGCATGGGAGGCATGGGTGGAATGGGAGGCATGCCCGGTATGGGAGGCATGCCCGGTATGGGAGGCATGCCTGGAATGGGAGGCATGTCCGGTATGGGAACCATGCCTGGTATGGGAGGCATGCCCGGTATGGGAGGTATGCCCGGTATGGGAGGTATGCCTGGTATGACAGGCATGCCAGCCTTCGGATGAAACAAAAAAGGTGGCTTGCCACATTAATTTATAAATTGTATTACAATATATTTATATAACATTCGCAGGTGGCCCAAGAATCATTTAAAGTAACAAATAAACGCATACAAAGTAACAGCTGATTTCTAAAAATTTTTATATGATAATTAAGATTTCATGTGATAATTATAAAGCATCAAATCAGCTGGACACTAAACAGGCGAACAACGGACATTCAGGTTAAAATATGGACAGATAGACAGGCAAAATATACATAGATATAAAGAGAAAGTGGGAATCTGGTTGGAGGAGTTAATTTCCCTAATAGAAACCATGGCTGACAAATCCAGCTGCTACATGGGAAAGGCCTAGATAGATGTTCACTTGTCAACACTTGCATCAATAAAAGGTGGGATCTCTTCTTTTTCAGGTGGGGTCACAAAGGTAAGTTTGTTAATGTTTGTGACACGTCCAAAGAGCTATACATGAAACAGATCATGAGATGGCGCATTTCTTGATTTTTTTACAGTTGTCATTGCTGCTACTGCTTTACTAAACAAAAAATGATAAAGTGACATGTGCCTACATGGTCATCCACCGTTAACAGGATTTTTTAAGTGTACCAAATGTAAGATGCTGAGGTTTTTTTATGGGAGGTAACAAATAAATGCAAAAATGCATAAAGCAATATCAACAATGCAAAATTTAAGCTGTGAAAATAAATGGTTTCTATATATATAAAACTTTGTTTCCAGGACAAGCAAAAAGCACTTTCTTGAAAATGAAGAATCAAGAAATCCCGTCAACGCCCAGCAGGCAGACTACAACTACAACTACAACTAAATGTTATGAACTCCTCTTTTTTACGCTGGAACTCAAAGCACAAGCATGAAGACCACGGGACATCACATTGCCACCTCACATCATTTGAAGTCGAGAACGAACTTTGATTCACGAGGATTAGGAAGCTGGTTTCTGTATTAAAAATAAGTTAAAACAGCTGTACACGTCCTGGTCAGTGTGTCCATTCTCCTCACTTCGGATGTGTTGCGTGATTGCTAGTGTGTATGTGTGTGTGTGTGCACGTGCGCTCGTTAGGTTGCTGTGGGTTCCTGGGTTCGTTGGACTGATTTGAAACAAAAAACTTAGACCAGCGGTTCTCAACCTGTGCTTACAAGGGGGGCGCGAAGGTGGTCATTTTTTTAAAGTTTCTTATACCGGTATTAGTGAAATTAGCTTACATTGTGTGGCTAAGGGGGGCGCGCGGACGTACCTTTGTTCATCAGGGGGCGTCACAAGTAAAAGGTTGAGAACCGCTGACCTAGACCCTGGATGGCTCTGTCTGAAGCCGACTCGCCATAATATTATAACTCGTCACGTGATGCTGTCTCATAACTTCAGAATGTTCTGTTTTCCATCACCTGCCAGCGTGGTAGACTTTGTTGTATCGAACTGCTCTGAGGAGGTATGTGGCAATCTGTTGATGCTCCATGCTTGTCTAGAAGCCATGGAGAACAGTAAGAAAGCTCTGTGGTGGCTCCTGCAAGTTCTGTCACACTTCGCAGTCTGTCCAGTCGTCTAAGATCAGTGGGTCGTCCCGGGTATGTTGCTAAACCCAAACCGGTTTGGGCGACTGACCTCTTCTACGCATGCGCGAACAGCCTTTTAACCATTCTTTGTCCCCTCGGTCATTTTGTCCAAAACAAAAGCTTACACTAAAACCCTATGAACATTGAGGCGTCAGCATGTCTAGGGAAGTTAGTTGTACTTCACTGTGGCCACACAACAGACCAACAACATTTATCGGCATTCTGATGCTTTCTGTTGTGTTATCATACGTAACACACACACACACACACACACACACACACAAACACACACACAAATAAAACACCTTACCGGTATTCAAATTAAAAAATTAAATTTATTTAGAACACCTATTAAGGGGAAAAAAACGTTTTCGATTAATCTCCCACAATGAGAAGGAAATCATTTCGAAAACCCATTAAGGATATCTACAAAGCATATTCATCTAATACTCCACAATAATCACAGTTTTCTGAAGTGAAATGTTACAGCCGTAAGCATTACACAAATTAAAATATTCTTCAAGGCATTAAAACTGACGTGGCACATTATCTGTGTATCAAATACATATTAAAATTATTATTGCATTAGAATACTTCACGCATCTGCATTAAAAGTCTTGATTATGTTTATGGTTGTAGAGACAGTGGGCACAATAGTTGCTCCTCATCAAAACAAGATAAAGATGCTGACTTTGATGATAGACACGTTGACGAGCTTCACTTATGTCAAGGTTACCAAGCTGTCAAGTTCATGAAGAAATCTCACATGACAGTGTTTTGACATCTTGTTAAAAATACTGATATTGCCAACATCGAGCAGACACTTATAAAAAAGATGTCAAGAAAGTTTAGGCGAAATGAGAATGGTATATATATATAATGGAGACGCTACGGAATGCCAAGGCTTCGAACACATACATACAGAGAGAGAGAGAGAAAGAAAAAAAAAGAGAAGGAGCTGCCAAGCAATAGTCAAATAGTTTGGTTTTTTTTTCAATCTCTGGTAATGAACATTCGTCTAACTTAACAGTTCTCTCATAACCTCGATCTGTGCTCAAACAGTTCTTTATCCCACTAATCGGAGTTTAGACAACGAGCACCTGTCTATAATCTTTTCCCTTCAGACGAATTTGGTCCGATGAACCCCACGAATGTGAATGGTCGGGTGCAGCGTGTTACTGCAGTACAGACTCTACTCAAGGACCTGCTGACTGGAGAGAAGAAGATGGCGAAGTAGTTGATGTCTACGGTTGTGGACGTCCATTCAGCTCGTTGGTGTCGTAGTAGAAGTCGCTGCTGTTGCGGATGGGCGAGAAATTCTGGCAAAGTCGCCCACGAATTTCCTTGAAAGCTGGTCGCCGGTTGGGTTTGTATTCCCAGCACTGCTTCATGAGCTTGTAGTGCCTGCAATCCACAGATAATGTCTATGTTTACAGGTAAAACTAAAAACACGAGAATGATGTCCTCGTGATAAATTGACGACAGTCGGTAAAGAAGAGAAGATTATGAGATAAATGAGTAGATGAGTGAGTGTGTTGGGGTGGAAGGATGTCAGTTTGCGTTTGGTTGGGAGGTCGACAGCATGACAAGGTCTTTGATGCTAGCTACTTACTGTCTCCGTCCGACAGCCTGCTGAATGACTAAAGTAAAACACAAGTAACACAGCTGCTATTTTAAAAAGGTATAATATTTTTAAATTTTTTTAATACGTTTCAATGACGAGCTTCGAACTCAAACATCCCGTTTATGCCAGTAGGAAAAGACAAACCATTCACTTACTCATCGTCAGAGTACTCAGGCTTGTTCATACGGTAGCCTCCCTCTAACCGCGATCCAATTTCCTGAGACCTTATCTCCCGATATGGCGTATCACCTGGAAGAAGAAAGGTTCATGATGTATTAGAAGAAAGGTTCATGATGTATTAGAAGAAATGTTCATGATGTATTAGAAGAAAGGTTCATGATGTATTAGAAGAAAGACTCACAATGTACTAGTAGAAGGGCTCGTGATGCATTATGACAAAATGCTGAAATGATCTGAGTTTTAAATCAATCCACACTCAATAAATAAATGCTGGCAAACTGAGCAACTCTTAGACAGAAAGTTTATCTGTTAACATGTTTATGCAAACTAAATTAATTAATTAAAGAACGAAAGGACTTGCCCATGCTGAAGATCTCCCAAAGAACTACACCGAAGGACCAGACATCGCTTTTCTCTGTCGGAATATTGTTGGCCAAGACTTCTGGTGCGGCCCACTTGGCAGGAACTCGTGTTTGCTAGTCAACCAAAGGGTCATCATTAGTCCACAAACATTCCCACAACAAGAACCTGGATAGCGAAACACTTATTAAAAGTTAGTATTACAAACACTCTCTCTTTGATCACAGACTGTGGAGACAAGACTAACTCTCTCATTCACGCTTTATTTGACTTCTTCCACAGCGAAAGCGGAGAGCGCCATCTGTCTAAAGGTTTGCAGTGTATCTGATTATTAAGTACTTCACTCACCTGGGCTTCGGCATCCTGGTCACCATCTTTGTGCTGCGGTCCGAAGCCGGCCACCCTGACATCGTGAATAAAGGTCAACAGAATGTTCCTCGCCGCCAGTCGCCGGTGGACAATCTGAACGAAATCCACGAGGACAACGAGACAATCAGGTTTGAACTATGACCCTTACACTAGAGCTACATGCAACGAGGGCCTCATGTGAAACTTGCTGGATGCACTAGAGCTGGTGTGACCCTGTGACTCAGCTCACCCATACATTCTGGCAGAACTCTGTCGCACGACTACTGAAATATTCTCCAGCTGCTAGTTCTTAAACCTTGTTAAGTAACAGCAAGTATGCAGTGAGAGTAAATTTCAATTAAAAGAAATTAAAAGACAAAATAATATTCTTTTTCGTTTTTTTTTCTTTTTCTTGTTTCCTTATTTCTTTGCTTATGTGCTTCTGTGCATGTTACTTTTCTAGCCTTTTTTTCGTTTTTCTATATTTTCGTTTCTTGCGGTTCTCCCTGGAGTCTTATTATCTCTCTTTCTTGCCCGTCCTCTCCCTTTACCTTTTTGGACGCTAGATACTCCATGCCCTTGGCTATCCCGATGCTGAACTGGTACAGTTTGTCCATGACCTGTTCGTCAACTCGTTTACCCTTGTAGGAGGTCAGCCACTTATCCAGTGGTTCCCCCTCGCAGTATTCTAAAACCATGACTGGACCCCCTGTAGATAAAGAAAACGCAAAACAAAGGCTGTGTAAAACTATGGCAACTGAGAGAAATGAACATGTCTACACGCATTCGCTCTAAAAGCAA
The DNA here is from genome assembly GCF_003073045.1 of Pomacea canaliculata. Taxonomy (NCBI): domain Eukaryota; kingdom Metazoa; phylum Mollusca; class Gastropoda; order Architaenioglossa; family Ampullariidae; genus Pomacea; species Pomacea canaliculata. Next base: position 23,292,483 of record NC_037591.1, on the reverse strand, counting down.
AATAGTTATCCTTTTCTTAAGACCTAAACATATTTATCCTTTTTACAAGACCTATAATAAGTTATTGAACTCTTGTTTACATGCAGAGTTCTCGAGGACGGCGCCTAAGAAGTGAATGACATTGTCGTGGCTGTCCACCTGTGTCGCAAAGAAGTTTATCTTGGCCACCATCTTCAGGGCATCGTCCTTAGAGAAGCCATCTGAAAATTACAACTACATGTAAGGATGCCATCATCACAAATCAAAACTGGGTTTAGTGAAGATCCAACAATATCATATCAAAGTCAAATACTTTAGGCAGTCATCCATGTTGACTGACTTCTACTATCTAAAAGAATTTGTAAAATGCTGGATTACAGGATGGGTGCAATGATGGTTGCAGGAACATCTGGGAAGTTGGGAAGACAGGGGAGTCGAATAGTACACTCTCGCTCGTGCGTGCTGCATGAAGGTGTGTGTGCATATATATATATTGTGAGAGAGAGAGAGGGTGAGAGAGAGAGCTTGTTTGTTCGTGTATGTTTGCGGAAGATGGTGAAGGAGGAAATGGTGATCGAGCGAGAAAACGAAAAAGGGAGGAAATGTTGCAGAAGTGACGATTGAGAAGAAAACTCACTCTTAAGTAACTTAGCCACAACAGTTGTTTTGTTAGAGTTGGCGGCACGGAGACTGGCTTTGAAGATGTTGGCGAACTTGCCCTCCATCAGGTGGTCTAGTAAGGTGAGAGAGTCGCTCTGTAACTGCCAGTTCTGACGCGTGCCAAAGGTCATGGAGCCGTACAGATAAATCTCGTCTTCATCCGCCCTGTATGCACTGTTCTGCAATAAACGGAAATGGAAAGGAATAAAGCAACAGATTAGAATAACGGAAATAAAAGAATAAAGCATCAATGCAACAAACACCTACCGACATCAAGAGACTGCGTAAGGTCAACTGGCATGTTAATACTAATTAAGGGCTATTAAATATTAATTTTAATTTACCTTCAGACTGTATACTGATAGCTTCTCTAAATTCAAAAACGGTAAAATAATGATTGGCATACTTGCTCAGTCAATCAATTAATCGACCGATCAAACAATAAAATGAAAAGAGTGAGTCGATTGCAAACAAGAGCACACTAACGAAAAGACAAAGAGAAAGAAAGAAATTAAATGAGTGAATGACAGCACAGGGCAAGAATTAAAATGTTTACTGAGAATCCTCCTGCATGTCCGGCCCTGAAGGTCTTCTTTCGAATGTTGCTGAAGGCCCTGGATACCGTCTGCATGTGGTCGTTGGGGCGGCCCTGCTGCATGATCTTGCCCTTGCGCCACAGCACGAAGAGCACGATGAAGATGACCAGCGCCGCCAGGATGAGCAGGCCTGCCAACAACAGCAACAACTACAGTTATCCACTGTTCTCACCGCAAAGTCACGTGATATAGATACCGTGAGCGGACATTTTGTAAATGTTGCCCACTAAATGAGTCAATGTTGTTTCTAGCAGTAATGAGCGAGACAGAGACTGGTTTTTAAAAGATAAAGGCATGAAACCATGTTACTAAATAAAGGAATCTATAAAGCAATGCATGTGTATACAAGCAATACATATTTGCAATATCCTTACAAATATAATTTCTTGGTAGACCTGCGCCAGGACAATGATCTTACTGAACAAGTTGTAAAATTATTTATGCTCACCTATGATCTATACCAGCTATGGCTCCCCCTGAGATCCCTGCACGTATAAAGAAATATCGTTTAAATTGAAAATTTTACATTTTTAAATCACAGGCTAGAAAGAATGCGCTCAAACATCCGCATTTTATATTTTTAAACAATTTAAATGTGGGAATAAATCATTGGCATTTCCTAAATGTGAGTGAAACATGTTTTGCAAACAGCCAAGAAGCAGACAACCAAATACACAGATTGTACCTTAGACACAGTAGTTTGCACAAATTAGTTTACATATTCAATATATCAGTTTATAGTCTATTACCTATTTACAGCGTGTGTGCTGTATGCTTGTAACACTGTTCATGTGCTTGGGTGTGTAAAGCAGTAGGAGCAGTAATTTTTACAATGTGGATGTTGGTGTACTCACTTACCGTTGTCTTCTAGAACCCGAACGTAGATGACACAGATCCCACATCGTCGTGAAGAGCAATAAATAAAACAACGAAATGAACAATTAGTCTTTTATCAGCTTGGAAGGTAAAATGTTGCTAACCACACTCTTTTTCAGCTAAAGATAATCTTACTTGAGCTTTTAAACGTCCAGGCATTACGAAAAAAATGTGTGTGAAAGAGAGAGAAACGAAATAAATTTGACAAAGGGACACGAATTACAATGTTAGAGGAGTAAAATGAAAATTCACTCTCAGTTAAACTTCCCAGAAACAAAATAAAAGTATCACAAACTGACTAAGCCTGCCAGTGTACAAAGGCTAAAAGAGAAGGCCGAGACCTGTGGTGAAGATGACGCTCTCACTGTCGCTTGTCTGATCCCCCTCGTATCTGGTTACCATGACAACCCTGTACTGCGAGCCAGCCGACAGCCCACCCAGGGTGTAGGAGGTGGCGTCCGGGTGGACCGGTGTTTTGGTCTCGCGGCCGTCCAGCACCACGCTGACCCACACGTCAGTGCGCTCGAAACAAGATGGCGGGAAGGTCCAGGTGATGGTGGCGCTGTCGGCAGTCACCTGAGACACTCTCACGTTTTGAGGTGGGTAGTCTGTGAGAGAGTTAAAAACACCTTTTTTTGGTAAATACCACTTAATGTCGGTAAAATCCTTTCTAAAGTTAACATGAAAATAAGATCCTCGTTGCTGGAGACCCTAGAACGCACACACACACACACTATATATTGCTTATGCTACAATACATACACTCTTTAGTCCCGTTCAGCTGAGTGAGATCAGTTTTCTGTAAAGAAAAAAAAGAAGAAAATATATATGTATATACATAGGGTTTCTCGTTCGTAAAAGTGTACTGCCATACCATTGTTCTTGTCTTTCTAATCGCATTCTCCTCCATTTGCTTTCATCATTAAACACTCACTCACTCACTCACTCACTCACTCACTCACTCACTCACTCACTCACTCACTCACTCACTCACTCACTCACTCACTCACTCACTCACTCACTCACTCACTCACTCACTCACTCACTCACTCACTCACTCACTCACTCACCGTCCAGTTCCACGTGGTGACGAGGCCTGCCCTGTTGGTGATGTCAGCAGTGGCGTATATTCGTTCGGTCTGCAGGTTGTCTTTTCTGACCATCATGCGGCAGTTGCTGAGAGCGAAGGACTGATCGTACGGGAAGCAAGCGCCGTCTGGACTACAGCGACAGGTACTACCGTCTGTGCATTCCTGCAAATGTTCCACACCCAGCACGTGACTGACAGGCCACACTCTTCATCATTCCCAATGTTTTATTAATACCTCACAAAATATTAACGAATCTTTGTAAGCAATGCATTTATGATTTGTAAAAATCGGAAAAGAATAGAGAAACAGTGTACAGTGTTCCCTCGTTTATCGCGGGGGATAGGTGCTATGATCAGCCGCGATAAACGAATTTCCGCGAAGTAGGGACATACATGCAATAATAATATATACATGTAAAACAATATCATGTTAGTGTAAAGTAATATATTAATCATGGTATTAATGCAGTACAATAACAAATTAGTGTAAAAAAATTATAACTGTACTCAGAGAAACCAAAAAAAACTGATGCGAACTGGCTGCGAGATGGGAGATAACAATCATGGCTCGTCGCTTACGCATATAGCAATGGATTTCTGTCACACAATTATTTCTTTCTTTCTATCTATCTACAAAATAACCATGCTATTTTAATAGAAATACAAATATAGCTACATTTTTCGTCTTTTTCCTGTTGAAATATCTATGGTATTTTGTAGAATGATAATTCCCAGCGCGGAAGTATCGATCGATACTTCACTCAAAAAAAACCGCGAAGTAGTGAATCCGCGAGAGATGAACCGCGAAGTAGCGAGGGAACACTGTACTTTGTTTTGATGTTTTATAATTTCATAAATTATCTGAAAGACTAGTATGATGTTCACCGGCTTTGGTAAATTTCTTACAAGAAATGTTCTATCTTTTATTTAGGTAAATTACCCGAGAGAAATGTTTTCCTAATATGGAGAAGAGTAGAGAGTACCAAAGGTCTTATGTTTTCCTATGTAATGAGCTAACTGGGAGAAATGTCAGACATGTTTCCTAACTTAGCCAGGAGGTGGGTGTGGAGACTAAAGGAGGGTTTTGTCTGAGATGTGGATGACTGCTGCTACCGTACCTCGCGGCTTACTTGTCGACCCTCCTGCCGCTGCTGGTAGAGGATGCTGCCGTTGGACAACTTGAAGGTCCACTGAGTGTACCAGATTCCTGACTCGTCGTCGTTCACCTTGATCTCGAACCTAAACAGTCAATAATAATCATCATTATCATCATCATTATCCATCCATCAATCAATCAATCAATCAATCAAGCCATCCATCCATCATCATCATCATCATCATCATCTATTTTTCAGTCAGCGTCAAGAAAAGCCCGATCCTTCTCACTTGGAACTGAAGGGGATTCCAGGAACTATTTCGTTCATGCGGAAGCCTGTATTCGCAGTCTGTAGCTGGGGCGGTGTGGAGTCTAGGGTCACGTGAATGCGCTGCACAAGCTCGTTGTTGACGTAATCAGTGGCCTTGACCCACACGGTGAGCGTGTCCCCTTCACTGAGTTTGTCAGAAATGGTGTAGGTAGTACTGAGACCTATATCATTCCATGAAGGTGGGTTGGCTGGCTGGATTTTGCCTCCTTCGTGATCTTTATTATAAGAAACTTTGAAATTTACTGAAAAAGAGAGAGAACGCAGAAATATGTGACGTCAGCATTGTCCCCGCTGTTCGGAATGTCGGAGCAGTTATCCAAGGATTAAGTTTTCTGCAAAGCATTAGCAACACTTATTTAAAAAGTATTTGAAAACGTGGAATATAGAGAGAGCACAAACACGACAAAATAATCAGAGTAAGTACGAGACAGATGGACAATTATAGAAATCCAACTGGACTTACGGGATTTCTGTAAGTAAAACATGACTTTACGGCAACACAAACATGACATAAACCAGTATGCACGAAAATCAAGTCAGAATTACTTATGCCCCTTTCGTTTCCAATGCTGTCCACAGTTCTGCGCCCTTCGTGGTCCTCTCTTGTAGTGCTAGTGGGAATATTTTTGAGACCGTCTTCCAGTTGTACAGGGTATGGCAGGACAGCGCCTACACAAAAAGACAACTTTGTTTATTTTTTAGGAATTTATTTCAAATATCTAACGTTAGAGATAGAAAACACCCAAACAGCTTTCAGTTTCAAGTGTGACAGCTGTTGTAAGTTAGAGAACTAAAAGTAGTTGTTGTAGTAGTGAGTAGACACAAAAGAGAAGGAAGCCTACCCAGGAGAGCTTCATCTTCGTGAAGAGCATTGCGGAAGTATCTGGCCACGTGACCACGAGAGGGGCCGAGGCGTTGTTGATGTACGTGTAGTTGGTCTGTTGGTTGGCTGCCTGCACGTACAGTCGTTGTTGCGAGTCCACGGTGATCTGAGAGTCGGGGTCAAAGAGACAGAGACGCCGGACGTACTTGGTGTTGTTGCCCAGGTCCGCCGCCTCCAGGATGACCGAGTACATCCCCGGGCCCGGCAGCGTGTACTCTTGAGGGCCCAGGGCCGCGTGCATCACCTGGCGACAGGTGCAAGGTGTTCACATCAAGGGGAGACAAACATATTTACATCATATGATATCCGAACAAGCGTTGTTCATATCACCTAACGACAACACGCATCAACTGGAGACAAATTTAAAGTGTTCACATCACTTGGTGACTGGGAAAATGAAGCTGTTCACTTTACTGGAAACTGGCAAACAGAAACTGAAATACCTCTCTGTTGATGAGAGGGTCGAGAGCTTTGTCATTCCTGATCTCAAGCTTGCCGTCCGATGTTTTGGTCATCTTGAACACCTCCATCGAGTAGCGGAACATTTTGGAATCACTGTCCTGCCACCCGTTCCAGACGATTTTAACCGGATTTGTCTGTGGGTATCAGGTACAGATAAAGTGATGGAACAGAGTAACTCACGAATAAAGTAAAAAAAAAAAGCTTACACAATGGAGATGCATAAGTTGGTTGAAAACTGATTATATCTGAACAGAGTGTGTTTAAGTTTAAGAAAGGAAACACAAGGTAGGGGTAAGGTGAGGGTATTACTGTGAGGTTAAAAAAAGTACTACACAGGTCAGTTTAAGAAAATAATATACAGGTATTGGGTAAGACAACTTTTTCTATTGTCTAGAGCAGTAAACTTACCCTGGTGACCTCTGACACGGTCAGCATGTTCTCTCCATTGGTGCAGCTGCTGGTCTCACCGCAGTGGGTAGGGGGCTGGTAGTCGAAGCGAAATTCCACGGATCGACTAGATTCCACAGAATAGAAGGTCTGGGCGGGCAAAACAGTATTTGTGTTGAGGTTCACGAGCCTGCGAAACCCGCCACCGGAGGTTTTGTATGTCACCTGCATGCTGTGGTAACACACAGAGAGAGAGGATGGATGAAGGCGAGAGGATAAAGGTGAGAGGATGAAGATGAGATGATGAAGTTGAGAGGATGAAGAAGAGAGGATGAAGGTGAGAAGATGAAGGTGGGGTGTCACTTTCTTGTATGTAGGAGTGTAAAGAGTACTCCTTTGACGAGAAATACAAACTAAAGTTCGCAACCTGTTTTGATAACTAACTGATTACAGAGTTGTTTTCTGTCAACCTGGAGTCAACTGTCAGCATAGCTTTCTGTACAACTCGAAACGAGACACCAAAAAGGAAGAAAGGAAGGCACGAGCGTGCACAGGAAGTGACGTACGTGTCTCCGTGTTCGATGACGCGATCGAAGTTGGGATTGGTGATGTTACACATGAACAGCTGAGTCTCCGGCGCCGTGCTGGTCACCTGGCGGTCACATGGTATCGTCACATTCAGAGAGATGAAGCTGCCGCCAGCTGCAAATTCACAGAACACAGACGAGGACATGGTCAACACGGAGTGCGACAGTCATGGCGAGAAAGTTCTCGGCCTCCACCTACGAAGTCTCATTTAAGAGTCCTAATGATATCAGTGATTGTCAGTGTAAAACTGTACTCAGAGAAAACAAAAACCCAAAGACAAGTCCAGGACACAGCTTACATCCAGAAGGAAGCTTTGTGAGCAGGACAACCACGTTGGCGCTGACGATGCCAAAGGTGACATTGTTCACGTAGGGGGGTGGGTAGTTGACAGACAGAGAGAACTGGCTGGAACATGTCGCCTGCAAATTGTTGAAGTTTCTGTCGAAGACATTTCAAAAATAAAGTCTTAAATTAATTTTGTTTTGTTACACAAAAATAACCCTAACAAATGAGCAAAGTCTACATCTTATATATCAAGCAGAGAAATAAAAATAGACCAGTGTTTGACTTCTAAGACTAGGTTGCTAGATGTTACTTTTAACAGATTCAACAAATTTAGCTTTTTGAATCAATCAAAATACTTTATTTCTAATGCCCCTGCATCTCTCTGGGATATTAATCCTAACAAAAAAGCTATTTGTATTCGTAAGTTGTATTAAAAGAGAAAACGACACAAGACATACAATCGTCTGTCCATCTGAAGAAACACCAAGATGTTGCTATTGTCATGTTTACTATCAACACTAAAGACCTATTGAAACGTGAAACTTCTAACAGTGCATTGTCTCTTATTAAAAAATGTTTTTCTGACACATGTGTGAATGTTTACCTGCGGTTTGACCACAGGAAGTCTATGGCGCCATTTAAATTTGTGGAATCCGCCAAGATGGCATACTTCTCCATGGGCGGGGTCATGTTGCGCGGCCAGTAAGACATACGCACTTGCATCTGGAAGATCTGGAGGTCAGCGACCTTGACATCTTGAACTGCAACAAGAACTTTTCTGTTACAGACACACTTCTCACCTGCACACCTCAAAGGTCTCCGTCTGCAGGTGTCAGGTCTTGTGGACTAATCTCACGAGAATGTTTACGACGATAAACAGAGAGAACGATAGTAGATACGATTCATCTTTATTAATTCTCTTCATAATGTTTTGTGCATGCCGACACTTCACATACAACATCATCAACGGCTATGAAAGAAATTAAAATGTCTGCACCACAGCGATGAAAGTATGACTACGACGAGTACAATGATGACGAAAGCAGAGGTCTATATCATCAGACAATAATTTAATTAAAATTATACCAGTAATGCTTACTTTTGAGACAGCGGTCCGTTAATAATGATGTTGGGTTTGTAAAGCCAGTGTCGCAGTTACAGCCGTTTGGTGGAATACACGTACCCGGATAACAAGGACTCTCGTGGGAACATACGCCTGAAAAACAACAACAAATAAATAAATTAATTAATTAATTAATTCGTTACAGGTATACTTAATATCACGTATCAAAAAATGTTTCAGGAAGGGCAGAATAAGTCTTGGTAAAATGAAAGACGACACAACAAATCGTCCACCCGAGTAGCTGCACACATTCTTTCTGTATCGTATTTAGCACCCGCGTGCTCTCTTCAAACCTTATAAGACTCGCGCCATCAGCATACAAAAGAAGAGAAGAACAATAATTAATTAGAATCACATTCTCAGAGAAAGATCAGAAGACATCTGACTAATGTTTACGGACGACTTGCTGTGTCACTATCACTTACTTTGGTCACACCGAGGACCGTTACTGGTATGGACACCGACACAAGCCAGGGCTGACACACGTCCCGCCATTCAGACATGGAGGATTGCACACCGCTGGACAATCACAGGATAAATGCGAGAATAAATTACTTGTAGAAATAGTAAACATTGAATTTCAAAGAAAACTGCCATACATCAAACATCATCATTTGAGTAGCTGAGTACTTTGTATAAGAAGCAGAAAGACACATAGAGATAGAAACATGGATAGAAAAAAATATGAATAAAAAAGATGTTTATGTAAAACAAGCAGGACAGGAAAATGCATCTACTACAGGTACAAAGCGCACATTGCAGACAAACACCACCAACTACAGACCAAAACTCACTGAAGACACCATCATCTCAACACACCACCGAGTGTACTGCAAACAAACATCATCAGCAACAGCCACAACTCACGTAAGTTACAGATCTGGTTGCCATCGTGTGTCCAGCCGTTGCAGCAGAAGTAGTTGGTGTAGTACTGAGTTTCTTGTATGATCTTCCAAGAGCAGCAGCTAAAGAAAAAATGAGAAAGTATGAGACAAGCTCACGTGGAATGGAACCACGTACACCTGCAAGTGTCCACGTCACAGACTGTGAACAAGCACGTGCAGTACATCCGTTAGACCAGGTGAGGTTAGTACTCATTGCTGCAGAATGTGAACTTATAGCTTTTCAGTTTATTTAGTATAATTTATTAACACCTGTAAGTGTTCTGTTTGCGCATACAGGAGCCGTGCCTCCATAAAGATGCAGTTATTACTGTTTAAAGTTTCATTACAATGTCAAGTCATTCATGTATGTGTTTGAAGAGCACGAGCAAGAATATGTCCTGTTCTTGTGGACGAGGAAGGAGTAGTGGTGGCTGTGTGTGTGTGTGAGTGCATACAAAGTGATAAAGTAGGAGAGACAGTCTGTACAAACAGTCATCTGCCACAGGGACAGCTAAGGTACAATACAAACACCATAAACACAGTTCGTCACACTTACGCCGCCCATGTCTGGTAGGCACAGACACGTCTGGTGACGTAACGGCAGCCCACTGAACTGCAACATTTCTACCAAACCGAAAACAAAACAAAGTTAAGTCAGTTGTTCCACAGTGTAAGATTTCAATTACTAATTAAGCAGAGCGAGATAGAGAGACAGACAGACAATAGAAAGTCATGATCAGGATTTTAGCAACATTGTGTTCGTCACACATCATCTCTCTTTTACCGTCTTCGTCGTCGTCAACATAAAAAAAAAAATGCGGATGTTGACAAGCAGGAAGGTAACCTTCATCTCAGTTATTCATCCTTCGAGAGATTTCTCTTTCTCTTTGGTTCTTGCTCCAGATTGCACGAGGCAGGTCAGCTTCCTTGTCACATCCTCAGGCAACGCTTTGTGTTTATTTGTTTGTAGTTTGCACAATCGTTGATATATGATACTGTGAAGGAAAAACTGCTGCACTGTGATTTGCTAATTAGAATTATGTGCTAATCATGGCTCCTTCCTGAGAGATGCATTAAAGAGCATTTGTTACAGTTTACATGTCGGATGACATGTTTGTTTGAAGGTTTTATCGATAGAAGTTTCTTGCAACTGGTCTTCCTCTCTCATAGTCGAAGATTTGGAAGACAACTTTTGTCAAGCGGTTTGAGAGAATAAAATAGTTTTCATTCATTCGAACTGTCTTTTTCTTGGGGTGTGATGGGGAGAGAAGGACTAACCGTAAAAAGTTGCAGTATTATGCATTGTTTGTTGCTGTTTTATTATGCGTGTGTGTATATATAGATATATAATGTTTAGTAAACACAATAAGAATATTTACTGTGAGACAGCATTGCGGATATTTATTTACGTGCAAATTTTAATAAGGAATTTTTCACACTTGTAAGACTTCTTAACCGTTATTTCGGAATAAATTTCTGGTTTTTGCTGCTTTACTTTCAACCATAAAACCATTTTGAGCTTAACGTGGATGTTCTGCTCGTCAAGTTGCGCTTGTATATTTTCACTGACTTCCATACAACATGTAATGTTGGGATATAGCTGATTGAACACGACTCATTTATCTGACACGAAATGTCCACCACAACATTCTTCTGTCGAGCTTCTAGGCAAGTTACCTATCGGGAGAGCAGATAATACTATCTTTTCTCCTGCCTGTCTTTTAAAAAAAATGTGTCTCTTCGACAGTTGATAACAACAACGTTATTTTCAATAGACCCCGAGCTTCCGGTCTAATAGCCGGTGAGCGTGTACTGCGCATGTGCGGAATACTTGACGAAGTCCCTCATTGAATTCGTCCACAACTTGTACAACGTCTACATTATCCCCGATGCTGTCTAGTTCAACTGATTTGTTTCGCATTCGTCCCGCTACCCTAACAGCCAACGAGCAAACATTTTAATGTCTAAATGAATCTCTTCAGCCAAGACTTTCCCACCCATCCTTGCTCTGCGCAAACCTCCCAGGACTTGATCCCCTGCCTACCGTTGCCCTCTCGTGCACTCCTATAAATACCTTCTTCCGTGATTCGGATTTTAACCCAGTCAAGCGACCATAAGTAAACAAAAGAAGTGTTCTGGCATGTATGTAGGTGGCTCTACCATTGCCAGGTCAGCCCGTTCATCTCGAACCCTCTTCCTGGTGAGAACGTTGGTACTGACGGCCATGGTCACGTGACCGTCCTCGCGAGCTTACTTCAGTCGCAAGACGAGTATTGCATGGCTACAAAAGAAAAGGAGGGCAAGGGGGAGGGGACCGGCGACCTCATACGTAACTGTAGAAAGAACTGAATTCTGGGCGAGCTCCCCTTCCTACCTGGCTTTGAGGTAATAGCCTTTGAAACAGATAACAAAGGTTCAATAGCTCGTAGTTTTAAAGACTGGAGTGGGTAAGTAGTCAACAGCATTCCCCCCGAACGACATGTGCCACAACTGTCGCTACATAAGCTGCAATCAGAACAAAATTGTGCAAGAGTTGCACACAGCACCGGCGACTTTTTCCAGAAAGGGGAAAGGTGTGGCGATTATAAATATTTGAAAGATGAAAGGCAATCCACATTTGAATGCTTTCCTCATTTTCTATGGCATTTGAAGCATAAGTGTTAAATTTTTTCAACACAGGTCGTGATGAATAAGCAATCTTTGTCAAGATAATGCAATTTGTATAATACTTGAAACAAAAGTGACGAAGTGCAAAGTCATCGTCTGGTTTGTCAACTCCCGAAGTACTGAACAATCATCGTGGGATCGTGAACACCCACCAGTAAATTTTGCAGGTCCTACCATATCGAGATTTTATTAAAATTTCTATAATTGTTCAAGATTTCCTAGAAGTTCATTCTAAAATGAGTTTGGGAAAGAAAGAAATCTTGAACTTCTTTGTTTGTCATCAGACTAACCCTCGGGGCAAGACTTGTATTTCAGAGTCACTGGGACATCCGCTGATAACGCCGACCGGCGGCGTTCCCAAGTTTTGTCTCTTAAAAACAAAAATTTAAAGTGTCTGCAGCTCTGACCCCTAGTAACTCGTTCATGATAAGACAAGGATTTCCCGAGAATTTCGTGCCGCTCTACCTCCTGTCTAGTAGTTGTCAGAACAGGCGAAGGCGTCTACATGTCCTTCTTCGAGCACTTGAACACTTAAGAAGATTAGAATATCACTCACTCACTCACTCACTCACTCACTCACTCACTCACTCACTCACTCACTCACTCACTCACTCACTCACTCACTCACTTTATTTCATTCTGATGCATATAAAAATTAATTAACTGTCATCAGACAGTTTTACAAAAACCTGCCGCAGTACGCGACCATCCATTTTGTTCTGGAGTGTTCCAAGTTGAAGCACATGACAAGATTGTTTGAACCAGTGAGTTAGTAACATGTACACTGCTGCTGAGAAACTTTTCACATCTGGACTCTTTTCTTACTATTGTTTACACGTAAAACACTGCAACTACTTGGTGCTCAGTTGCCATGATTGTTCCACTGTACCACTCAGCTTGGAGTAGAACCTACACTCGCACCAGGGCCGTGCTTAGGGGCAGGCGGACGAGGCATCTGCCTAGGGCCCCGCGCTTTTGATTGTAACCTATTGACGAACGTTACAAATAAATTAATCGTAGGCTTATGTTGTAATGTGTATGCAGCGTGCTGTCAATGATAAAAGACGAGATATCCCTGAGAAAAAAGTGACTTTAGATCCCAACTAAAACATCGTGCGTGAGGCCCCGCACATGCCCTTTGCCTCGGGCCCCGCAGGGGCTAAGAACGGGCCTGACTCGCACATTTGATAACATAGACTCGGGTGTATACATAACGGGTGGGTTCCCAGGGATTGGAGAAAGCAGGAGGGAAGAAGCTGACCGAGAAAATGTCACGTAGAGACCTGCGACAGGACTCGAGCTTACTGTGTTTTGTTTGATGAGGAAACATGCTTCTATAAAGCACAAGTAAACCCGCCTTTCCCTGTTTGTCGGTCTGTCACTCTAACATCTTCTAACCTTCTTCATTGGTAGATAAATACCAGTATTTCTGTTTTGTCTGAAGTTTTTACACTGTTTTTAACAGGTAATCATACTCAATATGCAAATAAAGACTCAATTATAATTGTGTAATCAGAGGTTACGAGAAAGGTAAAATCTGATTCAGGAAAAAACGAAAAAAAAGAAGTAAATGAACGTTCAATGATGATTTAAGCTTAAAGTCTACTGAAATGTGGTTTTTTCCCCATGACTCAGTAAAATTCAGTGCAAGATAAAAACATTTCCCAGAATTTGAGTGAATAAGCCTCTTCCTGTTCTGAATCGACTTGTCTACAAAGCACCGTGGACATGAAATAAGTGTACCTAGGTTATTGTTATGTTGTCGAGGTTTCAGGCAGTGGGAGAGCTGGGATGTTATAATAATTAGGTGTACCTGTGTACAAACGTGACCTCAAGTCTGACCTCACTCTGTGCCTGGTAATGTTTATACCCTTGTATCTCTAGTCTTTAGAAAAAAAGTTTCATCCCACTAGACCTTTAAAGAGTACATTTTCGTGTCCAAATAGCTGGGCTGCTACCCGTTAATAACACTCTCCGTTCTCTTGACAGAAAATTACAAACTACTACCTGCACACAAAAAGGACCCAAAACTAAGATGTCACGAAAGTCCATTGAAAAGATTCGGTCGTTATTCTCTTCCAGTTTGAGAAACATTATCTACTATTGAGCTCAACACGGTTATTTCAACAAAAATACTTTGCACCCTAGAACCCTGTAAAAGTGAGTGGCACGCAACGAGGAGCAGACTGAAAATTGATGAGAAACTAGAACTTCAAAAGCAAACAGAATCAGAAGTTTTAGCGACTTTTGTCAAGCTTGTAATTCCATGAGCAGAAGACAACAACAGGAACCAAAAAAAAAAAAAAAAAAAAGAAGGAAGGAAAACAAAACAAAACAAAAAAACAAAACAAAACAAAAGCAAAAAAAAAAAAAGGAAAGAAAAAATGTGAAAACGTTAGGAACGAATAGATAAATAAAGTTAAAAAAGACAGACACCAGAACTAAGGAGTAAGCGGCATAAACAATGTCTACTTGTAGAGTTACTCAAGATAAAACTTACCCACTCCATGAATAGCCTCTGTCAACACAGACTAACACAATCAAACCAAAGAGCAGACTTGTAGCTGCCATCTCGTCAAAGACAGCGGGTGTGAAGTACCTTCCTGTACCTTCAAGTACCCAGGTTATATACACTCCAACAAGGAAGAGATACCCGTAGCAGTGAGTGGGTATCTCCGGCACGCAATGGCTTTGAGATGACAGCCACACTGCACTGAGTGTCAGCCTGTGGTAGAGTATGTGGTACTTCAAGAATGAAATAAAAAGATTTATTTCTAAATTTTATTTCAAATACCCAAGAATTAAATTTAATAGTCTCTTTTGTACCACTAAAAATGCATGTACTGAAAAATCGAATTTAGTAATATTATTTTTGAGAGTTTTGTTAAATGCATTAGTTAACATATTCAGTACAAAAGTTATTGATAAATAATTTATTATTAGTATTATTGTTATGCTTTCCTTTTTCTTGCAACACGGTTTTGTGTTTACTTTTATTTTATCTTTTATCGGTGTAGGTGTATTCAAGCTTTGTATGGGTGAACGGTTAATTGTGTGTAATTTAAAATTTCTTCACACCCTTCAAAGGGTGAATGAATAAAATAAAATGTCAAAATGTCAAATGCTGCCTTCTCGTCTGTCTTTCTTTCTGATCGGTAGCTGCTGTTGTAGGCTGGCTGCGATGACAGTCGTCTGTGGATGCCAGAGTTTGTGTCTATACTGATATACGAGTTGTTGACCGTCCCGTTGTGTGTGTTTGCAAACCTGCTTATGCTTTGTGGATGTATTTGTTCACGCACGTGTGGTTGTAGATGTGTACAGTTTAGTGTAGTCTGTGTGTGTGTGGACTTTACATTCAGTCATGCCTGTGCGAGTTTCGTGTGGTAATGTGACTTCCACAAAGCTGACCTTTGTCCCCGCTGATTTACATTTATGTCTGTGACGTTGCTGGCATATGCCACGACCTCTCCTGTGTGTTACAAACAATATTCTAGTGTATAAACTGTATACTATACACCGTATGCTGCATGTCGTGAGTCCACCGTCTTCTGTCAGTGCCGTCAGTGGCAGCACAGTGAGGTTCACACAGGTGGAACTGTAAACACAGGGCTTGAGTTCTGGCAGACACTACAGGGAGATATATTATATATCTTATAACAATAGGGAATGGTGGTGGAAGAATGTGGGTGAGTGTGTGTTGCGAAGCGAGAGGTTATAAAAGACTTGAGGAGGTTTGGTCACATTTTTTTTGAAGTGGTGGAATGAGGGGGGAGGCCCCGTGCACAATCGTCACAAGACAAGGCTACTCAGCACTTCCTTCCAGGGTTTCGGTTTTCATGTGTCCCTCTCCTCCACACCTCCTCGACTTCTCTCTCTCCGTCTTCCCCCTCTCTCAATGATATAGCTATGTGATCGTGACTGACAGAAATGTGGGTTTAATCAACTGGTTGTATGCAAGGCTGTGGAAATGTGTAGGTGTGTCGAATATTTGTATCTTATGTTCTTCATCTCCTATGTTTGGCTACATTATTTACTACGGTAGTGACTATTGGTATGGACGGTCGGGATTCCTTCAGATCTCCCTCTAGGACAGGGGTGGGCAATTAATTTTCCCAAGGGGCCGCATGAGAAACTGGGATGGTTCTAGAGGGTCGGACTAATATAGTTAACTCAGTGTTACCCAATACTGTATACATATAGTATATATACTGGCGGGCGGGCCAGCGGGCGGGCCGGTCAGAGACAGGAGGCGGGCCGGATCCGGCCCGCGGGCCGGCGTTTGCCCAGGTCTGCTCTAGGACGTGGGTGCTAGTACAACAGTGTTATACAAGGAACAAAAAAAAATGCAAGTAATTGCGAGGGAAATAACACCATCAATTTCCTTCAAAACATCAGAGATTTGCCATTAGACGGATCAGATTTCGTGTTACAAAATCGGCTATTAGCCTGATTACCTCTGAATGACCTCTGGTTTAATTACGAGAGAACCACCCTTTAAGGACAAACATTCTCCTGGGTCACCCTCTATCACATAGAAGTAAAAATGGTGGGTACGGAATTTCCTCCACAAGATTGCTCTTCACACCCTTTCACACTATGCTAGTCCTTTTTCACACCTTTTTTTGCAATATCAGGTTACTCTCAGCTCTTGTTTTTGTTATTTGGTTCCTCTTTTATATTTTATGTGTTTGATTTTATTCTTTGTTAGTACTGTTGTTTATTCTTTTATAGTTCATATGTTATTTGTTTGTTATCCTGTCCCTCGTATGCTGTCCATGTTTCGTTCTTCCTAAGCATATTCCTTAGAAGTGTGAAGAAGCGCTTTACAAAATTTGCATTTATTATTATTTATTTAGTATCCGTCTCGACATCATTCAAAGCAGCAGCTTTGTCATCAGTTTTGAATTGAGCTTGAAACTCTATTCTTTCTTCCTCGCAAAATAAATTACATCCATAAAGACAGCGCAACTACGCATGCGCGCTGCCCCAGGTCTCTAGGCCTGTACAAGTGTTTCTTTTTAGTTTGTCTTCTTTCTTCAACATTTTAGAGCTTTACATGGCGGGGCTGCAAACAATGGAGGTCTTGTCAGCGCACCTTCAGAACGTGTGCTTGTCATTCAGTAGAGAGTGTGCATATGTTTGTGTGAACAAAAGTGCGCTCTCGTAATGTGTACACACCTGCAAGTACCCGTCAGGACAAGAACTGAACTTTTGGGAAAGCCAATATATGCCAGTGCATTTTATGTCAATAAGACATTGTAATTTAAGAATGAGCTTTTTTTATTTGGTTAGTAATTCGTGGAGTCTATTGTTTGTTGTTGTCTCTGTCATTTTTTTTATCGTGTGGATGTTAAAAGCAAGACCTGTAGAAGCAGATTAAATTGTCTTTGTGTGGTGGGAGCGAACGTGTGAATGTCGGGCTGCATGCGTGACGGATGAGAGGTGTGAGGTAACACGCTATACAACGAGCACACACTCAGTCCTGCAACAGGTAGACACACTCGCACATACCTTCCACAGGTAGACACACTCGCACATACCTTCCACAGGTAGACACTCGTGCCCACGCATGCTTTCATAGAGCGAACGTTGCGGGTTTTGCCGACTTCAACTAGGAAGTGGCTCAACTCCAGCTTTTGAGTCTGAAGACTTCAAGCACTGGTGGGACGACGAGGACGAGGACGAGGTGATGTGATTTAACACTCATGTGTTTATTGTGCTTGCAAGGAAATGTCATGTTTGCAGTAATCTACAAGGTGATGTTTCCAGACCAAAGGTTGCAAAGCATCTCCAATCGTTAGATAGGATTTTTTTTTTTTAATTTCCCAAACACAAGAGGACATTTTAGAAATACGTTAGATAGACAGCATTCAAGCTAGACCATGTCGCTGGCGTGATAGTTATCAAAAGAAAAGGAGGTCACAGAGTTTCGGGCTTGGAGAGGAGCGTGGGATCGAATGACATTCAGCTAGAGTGGGGGAGAAGTTGGGGGGGGGGGAGGGCAGGTTTGTCCATCAGCGTTGAAAATAACCCTTCCTTGTTGAAGCATACAAAACTTAGTGTATTTGAAGTCATGACAGTTGGTGTAATATTTATGACTTTGTGAACTCTGGCCGGTGGTGTCATCGCGGTTCCTCCCGATCTAGATAGTTTAACAACACGGCAGCTAGTAATGGTCATGAATTTGCATTCATCTGCGTATCTGGTACGTCGCGAAATTGTGTGGAATAAGCAAACAACACACACACACATATATTTATATAATCAATAACTTGTATATCAAATATTGTTCTTGCATTTGTACTAATATACTTCATTTAAAGCAATAGTAAAAATGGATTTCTTTGGATGTTTGTTTTGGTTTGTGTGTGTGTGTGGCACCATAGGGCAAAGTAACATCAAAACCAATACGGTTGCTTAAAACAATATTTTCTCTTCAGCATTTATCTATAATAAACTTCAGTCACCTTTCCATTTGTTATATATATGATAATTTGCGATGTTGAGTGCTCTGTCAGTTCCCTTACACCGTATTCCCGTGATAATCTCCTTCAGCTGTTCCTCTGTTCCGACCATAATGGAAGTCCAGTAGTCCACTACTAACTTCTGCTACATTGGCTTGACATGACGTGGACTAGAACTGCAACAGACAGGAACTATTGTTTTCATTTTAAACAGGAGTACTTCACTGTATGCATGTCCTTCTAAAGCCCCTGATATAAGTTGTTGGAGATCCACTGCAAAACTCGCTGGAATGGCGAGTCCTAGTCTGGCAAAATACAATAGTTTTGTGACTGTAATTCCGAATTATGACAGATAAAGAAAATAAATCTGACGATGTGTTCAAATGGGACCACAACAATTATTTTCTTGTAGTGTTAACATTTTGGAATGCAAGGTTTCAAATCCATTATATCTGATATTATGTTTGAAAATATTGTTAGTAAAGTAAGCTAAAAATTTAATTATGTCATCCACGTGTCTAGTACATCAACAGTTCACCATGTACATGTCCGTGTGTGTAATAGTACAACATGACCATGACTTCCGTCCCTGTTCTGCTTCGTTTCACTCTCAAGCCTCAAGGACACCGGCAACTGTGTAACTCGTGACACTACACACCATGATGTTACTGTTACATATAACTCCGTGATACACACACTGTTAAATCTGTTAAATAGGACACAGCCAGTTCGGTGCTGCTAGTTCCTTTATCATCCTTTTAAAAACCTCTCTAAATTTCTGCAAGAAAATCTTATATATGTGTATCATGTTTTTATAAGCCGCAAAAAAATGACACAGGCTGGAGATTTCATTTTCATGCTTTTCTGAATATCACAAACCAGTATTTGTTTCGGTCTGATTTATAGGTCAGTTGCTGATTTCCCACACGAAACTTGTAATCTGAGCAAGGACAGAAGAATTTAAAACATCTATTAGTTGTCACAACAACAGCCAACTTTCTTACGTTCCTAGAATCGTAAGCGGGTTTGCATTCAAAGGGAAGTAAATCTATTATTTCCAATAAAAAGAAGAGAAGAGCGGTTCCTTCCCATTGTGTCAGGTTTTCCTTGGGTTTTGACAGAGTTTCTAAACGACCAGCGCTTATTCTAGGTGATAATGGCGAAAATGATGTAGTCCTGGTGATTATTTGCCCAATAATAACAAAGAACGCTCTGAAGAGAGATTATTATTGTTAACACGAACAGTCCATGTGGAGGAAAACAGTTGCGTGACGTTCACAATAACATCAGAAGTTGATAGGAAACTGCTCCTGGTACACTAGCATGTCAATAAGCTGAGTAAGGCTATAATATTTAAGGGTTTTTTATTTTTTTATTTTTATTTATTTAGTTATTTTCGTTAAATCAATTTTTAAATTATATTGAAAGAAAGAATAGTAAGACAGCACAGACAACCGAGTAGAGAAAAGTGGATCACTTGACGTAGTTGTTTCCCTTACATCATTGTAGCTGCTGAGCTTTCTTGGTGCCGCGCCCTCAACATGGTAGACTTGAGGGGTGTTTATTTATTCTAGTTTCGTAGACTTAAAGATGAATATGTCGAAACTGTAGGATAATTATTTATTCTTGTTTCGTAGACTTAAGGATAAACATGGCGAAACTGTGGGGCATTTATTTATTCCAGTTTTGTAGACTTGCTGATGCGACTAAACCTCGAGACAACATATACCAGAATGTTTACGTCAATAGTTGATTACAGAGGCCTTGCCACCCCTGGGGACCTGGTGTTCATAAAGTGCGCCGCACAATGCTGCACGAGAGGTGATTCCTGCTCACGGGAATCTGAGATTCACAATAACATTTTTTCTCTCCACATCTACAGTTTATAGCAAGCACATAGAAAAGTAATTGTGTGGGTGGGGAACAATCGGAGCTGACATTTTGTGACAACTTCTTCTCAGTCGTTAACAGACAGCCTTATGATGGGTCTTAGCCTTATTTCGAACTTCATGCTGACGTTGTTGGTGTCAGCACGGAGGATACGGGGTGGAACAGGGTGGGAGTAACTATTAAAACCGCAGACATCTCAAGTCGTGGAGAAAGACGACACATGATGACAATCAACGACAACGAGGTCTAGTCCCCTCGAAGGTAGCTACGGACCGAAGAATGTGTGTTGTTACTCTTGCACGTGAAGAACGGAGGATGGCGATAAGATTGACTAACCATAGCCTTATTTCAGGAATCTGTTTTATAAAATCTGAGTGAAGTTTGTTGTATGATCCTGAGCAAACAGCTCCCTACCACTCGCAAGACACAAACCCTCTCTCAGCCCCTAGTCCGAGTGGTGTTTCCTTACTTGGGGTACGTGAGCGTTACTTATCCATGAAAGAGGGGGTACCCCATATAAGCCTTCTATTTCCGGGATATTCTATAGTATTGGTGGGAAAACTCCGTCTTTGGACCGACCCCTCTTTCAAAATGTGAAGCACATTAGTCATATTTTTAGGTTAATTTGATTAAAACTTAATTTATCAAGTACATCAGCGTTATAAATAGGCAGTCAGTAACATTCTAACACGGACAAAGTACAAAGATAACAAATATCACGGATGACGTGTCTGATGTAGTCGTATAAGAACATCGGGAACGGCTGCTTCAAAGGAAAGGCTGGTTTTAAAGTTTTTTTGTGAGCGAATTCGAACAGCTTCACTTTACACAATAACTTCGGTAGTGAACGCCATTCTGTACTCATTTGTTGTCCATTCCATTACCACTAGGTTTGTTGCGTAATCACCTGGCCTGGGTTTGGGGTATTTTACCGGTCCGTCACATAGTTTAGAAATTTGAGACCTGCCCTCAAAGAGAAAACTTTGCCCACCCTGGTCTGATGTATGATCTTGTACTATGAAGCAAGCACAGCAAAGGTGTCCTCTTTGGTCGCAGTCTCAAGTCACGCCACACCATGTGCAAAAAAGTTTGTTTCGATTTCGATCTTCATGTCAAAAGCAAACAACAGCAACAACAACAATAATAAGGAATCACCAGCAGCAACGTTGGCACCACCCAGACTACCCGAGATGAACACTTTGCCTGATACCAAAGACGGTGGGTGGCTCGGGGTGGTCCCGCGCTGAGCTGGTATTTGGGGACAACGCCTTTACAGTCGTTACAGACAGATCTCAGCTTTATTTCGGATTTCGTACTGATGTTCACCTGATCAATACCTGTCAGCACACAAGAGACGGAGACGATTAAAAATCGGGTGTGGACCAACAATGACTGTGCTGTGCCGACATGTCAGCATGACGTGGACTGACAGTGACTGTACTACATGTCAGCATGACGTGGACTGACAGTGACTGTAGTACATGTCAGCATGACGTGGACTGACAGTGACTGTGCTACATGTCAGCATGATGTGGACTGACAATGACTGTGCTACGTGTCAGCATGATGTGGACTGACAGTGACTATGTCAGCATGATGTGGACTGACAGAGACTAATGACAATAGTGTAGCTGCGTATTGCTATGATGTGGACTAGGATGGTCCGGGTGGTCCGTGCGGGTTGACTATGAATATCAAACGGACAAAAGGTTACTGTGTTGCTGATTAGTGACTAGCGACTGTGGACTGATATTTGGACAACATTTAATTGAATTGGTAGCTTCACTTTAATGAGAAGTTATAGTTGCGGGCCCCTGTGGGACCCCGGGGTATGCTTGCCTAGCAAGCATTGTAAGAATAGGGTCCCTGCCATCCAGCCAGGCATGTCGTAAGAGGCGACTAAGGTGGACACCTCACCTAGAGGTAAATTAGGTTGTGGTAGGGCTAACAACCCCACCATGTAAAAAAAAGTATGTTACAGAAACTAAAACCAGAGAACTCGTCACAGATGGCGAAGGTAATGAAGCACACCAGGTGACTGGACTAATGACGGACGACAGCCAAACCGAAAGGGAGCTGGCGCCCCGACAGTGGATTTACTGAAGCCGAGGCAAAAGTTGAGGGTGGGGTGCTGGAACGTCCAGACCTTGTACCAGACTGGCAGGATGCTCCAACTAGTCAAGGAGTTTGACAACTACAACTTGGACATCCTGGGAGTCAGTGAGGTCAGATGGACCGGCACGGGAAAGAGGAGACTAGCGTCAGGACATACCATCTTGTTCTCAGGAAGATCAGACGCTCAGCACTCTGAAGGAGTAGCTCTACTCCTCAACAAGAAAACGGAAAAGGCACTGCTGGAATGGAAGCCTTATGGACCTAGGCTTTTGAGAGCAAGATTCCATTCAAAGTACACCAAGCTGACAGTGCTAGCCTGCTATGCACCAACAAATGACTCTGAGGCAGAAGACAAGGATGCTTTTTACGATCAGCTCCAAGCAGCCTCAGAGAGCGTTCCAGCCCATGACATGTTGCTCATCATCGGCGATCTCAATGCCAAGGTGGGAAGTGACAACACCTGCAGGGAGCATGTCATGGGCAAACATGGAATCGGAACCATCAATGACAACGGAGAGAGACTGGCAGACTTTTGTGAAGAAAACAACCTACTGATTGGTGGCACACTCTTCCCACACAAAGACATCCACAAGGCAACATGGACATCACCAGATGGGAGCACAAAGAACCAGATAGACCATGTCATCATCAACCGAAAATGGAGGAGCTCACTTCAAGATGTTAGAGCCTACAGAGGAGCAGACGTTGCCAGTGACCACACTCTTGTGATAGCCACAGTTTCCCTGAAGCTACGTCGATCACGATGAAAACAGGCACGTCAGCAGAGAGTGGACTCTGGCAAACTGAAAAATCCAGTCATCGAAAGGGCCTTTGCTATGGAAGTAAAGAACAGGTTCCAAGCACTAGGAGACCAACAAGAGATGACCTTAGACGACTTCAATCGAGTCTTACAGGAATCAGGAGAGAAAATACTGGGCTTCCAACGGAAAAAGAAAGAACAGTGGATCAGAGAAGAGACATGGAAGAAGATAGAAGAGAGAAAGTCAGCCAAACAAAGAATCAACAGCACCAGATCTGAACGCCTGAAAGATCAACTCAGACAAAGATATGCAAAACTAAACAAAGAGGTAAAGAGGATGGCAAGAACCGACAAAAGAGACCACATAGAGAAACTGGCAGATGAAGCAGAAAATGCAGCAAGTAAAAATGACCTGAAGACACTGTACAAGATAAACAAACAGCTAAACAACGGGTTTAAGAACAGTGATGTGCCAGTGAAAGACGTGAACGGTAATGTCATCGAGGGAGAGGCAGAAAAACTACAGCGCTGGAAGGAACATTTTAAGTCGGTTCTGAACAGACCAGATCCCCCTCAGCTTGCAGACATCCAGCCAGCAGCTATAGACCTTGACATCTGCACAGACCCACCAAGCCTGGAAGAAGTGACAGCAGCAGTCAAGACAATGAAGAGCGGCAAAGCACCAGGGGCAGATGGAATAACAGCAGAGATGTTGAAAGCAGATATAAATGTGACAGCTCCCAAGCTGACTGAAATCTTCAAGCAAGTTTGGGAATCAGGGCAGCTCCCTGTTGCTTGGAAGACAGGCTCATCTTCAAGTTACCCAAGAAAGGAGATCTTGGAGACTGTAATAATTGGAGGGCATAACACTTCTTTCCCTCACCAGCAAGGTCTTCAGCAAGATTGTTTTGTCAAGACTGACGGCAACTCTTGAGAAAGACCTCCGACCACAGCAAGCAGGATTTCGTCCTGGGCGATCCTGCTCCGAACACATCTTCATTCTGCGACAGATTCTGGAGCAGAGCAACGAATGGAACACACCGCTGTACATCAATTTCATCGACCTGGAGAAGGCTTTTGACAGCATCCACCGCGAGTCCTTATGGAAGATCCTGAGGCATTACGGAGTCCCTGCAAAAACTTGTTCAGGTCATTGCAATGCTGTACAGCGATTTCAAATCCCAGGTTGTCTGTGACACGGAGCTCACAGACCCCTTCAACGTCAGTACCGGGTGAAGCAGGGCTGCATTCTGTCGCCGTTCCTCTTCATCTGGCCATGGACTGGATCATGAAGACTTCCACCGACAGTGAGAGGAGAGGGATCAGATGGACCATGACTATGACAGCAACAACAACGCTGGAAGACTTGGACTTTGCTGATGACATTGCCCTGCTGTCACACCGCCACCAAGACATGCATAAAAAACAAAGGCCTTCTCAGAAACAGCTGGAAACCTTGGCTTGAAGGTCAGCACAAAGAAAACGAAAAGTATGAGAGTGAAACGCCAGAGTCCAAGACGGCATCAAACTAAATGGAGAAGAGATTGAGGAAGTTGACAGTTTCACCTATCTTGGGTCCAAAATGTCAAACACCGGGGATGCGGAGGTGGATTCGAGCCCGACTGGCGAAAGCAGCCAGGCCTTCGCCTCACTCAGGAGCACATGGAAGGCAAAAAACATCAGCCAGAAGATCAAACTGAGAATCTTCAAGTCAAATGTGATCAGCACCCTCCTTTACGGATCAGAATCCTGGAAGATGACCAAAACCATCAGTAACAAGCTTGACGTCTTCCAAAACAGATGCCTCAGGCGCATACTTAACATCTTTTGGCCAAATACCATCAGCAACGAAGAACTCCACCGAAGAACTGAAACCGAGTCCATCACCACGCAGGTTCAACGAAGGCGTTGGCGATGGATTGGACATGTGCTCCGCCAGCAGACAGCAGACCTTTCCAGAGTCGCCCTACGATGGACTCCAGACGGCCGAAGAAAACGAGGCCGCCCAAAGGAAACTTGGAGAAGAACAGTGGAAAGGGAGATGAAAGGAAAGGGCTGGACATGGGGTCACCTAGAGCGGGTTTCAGCCGATCGACATCGGTGGCGGACTCTGGTTGAGGCCTTATGTGCAACCTGATGCACGAAGAGGAATAGATAGATAGATAGATATAGTTGCGGGGTTAATATCTCCTATATCTGTAACACGTAGCTAGACATGTAATTGCTGTCATGTTACAAGCAGTTTACCTGCCAAAAGTATGGTAGAGAGCTGTAAAGAGTTGAAGCATAGTAAGGTGTATTTTTTCCAATAATTGGATAAAGGTTAGTTGAAGGTACTATTTCCAAAAAATGTTAGTAATACATTTGTTCCGTTCTCTAGATACACGTGAATTGGAGAAGCGGGATCATATGTTAATTATGCGTATATATATGTATTAACACGAAGTCAAACATGACATGCTCTTTCTGTGAGTCGGGATTTTTGTAGAAATGTGTCTTAAAAGATGAAAGGGTCTATTCACCCAGATTTGCGAAAATAGTACATGTATCTTGGACTGAGCTTTACCTAATTATTAGAAAAAAGCTCGCCCCACCAGTCCTTTAATAACAAGATGTCCATTGGTGGTACATTTGTCCACAACTGTTCATTTGTGTTTTTGTTTTGCTGCCTCGTTGCGTTTGTGATTATTTTGTTTGTCCGCACCAGCCTGTTTTTGTGAACTAAAGGTCTCTATGTCTGTGCCATATTTACTCCCTGCTGATTGTGCATTCTCATCTCTGGATCACTTTAGTGGCGAACTACATTTTACATTGCTGACAACTGTAAACCTCTGATCTGTTGTGTACTGCTACACTGGTTATTCACTGTTTTGCACTGCTGTTGTCTTGGTGCAACATCTTTACCAACAATAAGTGAATGTGTGCACACCAGACATGGACAACCCCTTTTTTTTTGCCTTTGTTTTGAAGATGGGCTATTTATTTTCAATTAGTATTCATGTTTTGTGGATTGTGTTTACTCTGTAATGCCCTTTATAAATCCACTTTATTATTACATAAAAACCCTCTTCGATGTAGCCTAACATGATTCGCTGTTGTTACATAACAACTCTAGGCTCATCCTACATTGTTTCGCTGATTTGATGTGCGAGGTCACAAGGTTCCAGCCTAACAACTTTCTCTGTTGTTATGCCAGCAAAACAACAGTCTAGTGATATTTGTGTGAAAGAGTCAATTCACGTCGGCTGACAATAACAATCTGTCTAATGCCAAGTAGACATCTCGGTTACCTAGAGCCTTCCTTATCTGGAAGTCGTGAAAAGCTTCTTCTTTTACAACAAACAACTTGTGTGGTGGCGTGAGCAGTGTTCACATTCTTCGTCAGCGGTTTTTGTTCATAACATTTGTGAGAAAACTTATTGTAAGAGAAGTCTGTAGAGTTTTACCGTTTCTAACCAGTGGATGGTTGTCAACCTTTACAGTAACACGCACTTGTGAAACGTCAATGTGATTTTTTAATCTTGGAAAATGAATTTGGATGTTTGTGATTATTGACAGTTTCAACTTCAGGCGTCAGACTGGAAACTTTTTACGAGTGCAGCTGAAATCAGGTGTAGAATCTATCTACTTTCTATCTATCTTTTCTTTTCTTTTTTTGTGGCCTAAATCAAGGTGTCACTTTTGTAGTCGTTATCATAAATCTTCAATACCTTCATGTGAACACCAGCTCTGAACGGGACTAGAAAAGATGTCATGTTAGCGAAAGTTTTCCAATGTCCTAGTGCCCTGTGCTTCTTTCTTTGTGGAGCTGCTCCATTGTTTCTGAGCACATGGCCTCGGCCATTCTATCCGTGGGTCTGAGCACACGAGAAAGAATGATAGTTGTATTATGTAAATCACACCGGAACAGTTACGAGAAGACCTTTAATTATCCGTAGACTTTTTTTTTCTTTTGGCTAAGTGAGCAGTTTCTTAGCAGGACATGTAAGACCAAAAACTCCATACTTGTGTGTTCTTATAAGTGATTGCATGCTTGATAAATGTTTGCATAGTGTGTACCTTGGTTTTAGTATCCTGCATTTATTGTGTGTGTGACTCTCTAAAGTCGTTTAGATGAGTGTTCGAGTGTTCATAGGTCTTCTTCCAAAGAAAAGAGCAAGAAAATCCGTTTTTTGTTTGTTTGTTTGTTTGTTTGTTTTTTGTTTGTTTTTTTGTTTTTTTGCTTCAAGATGAAACACTTATTTTTGCATGTGTCAGTGGATTTTGGGAAGTAAATGAGTAGCAAGTCATTTGTCTTTGTATAAGTTCACAAAATAGTTCAGCACCACCCTGTGTGTTTTTGTGTGTGTGTGAGAAAACGTTTGTGCGTGTGTGTTGTAAGTGATCCAACACATGCGTTTGTGTAGGTGCACATGTATGTGTGTGTGTGGTACACACATTTGCGCGCGGACACACACACACATGTATAAATGTATAAACCTTCCTGTGTGTGATGTACGAGTCTCAATGCTCGGCATCCTGCTACGGGACCGCACCCAGGCTGGAAAGTAGGCCACCTGTTGCAGAGATGTTGCAACTATTGATGTCTCCACATAGGTAGAGCACAGGTTCCAATAAAGAGCCTTGCTGCCGGCAGTCTCTCACCTTTTTTTCTTTCTTTTAAACGTCCCCTCCATCATCCCCCAGCACACACCCCTTCATGGTACTGAAGATGGGGTGGGAGGGTGGGAAGGAAGCAGAACCTTGCAGCGGAAGAATCAATCATGTCACTAACGCTGACAACCATCTCCTCTGTCTTTCTTTTTTACCCCCGCAGAGTGGGACAGGTAGAAGTCAATGGACTAACGGTTGTGTGTGGCGTTTCACCCAAGTGAGGCATTATACGAACGAATGAAAAGTTGGTAACTCCCAAACCGTTGAAGCTTGCAACCACCTGTACGCACCAGCGTGTGTGTGTGTGTGCCCGCCCGCGTGCCTGTAGATGTGCATCTGTGTGTATGTTCGTGTGTGTGTGTGTGTGTGTCCGCCCGCGTGCCTGTAGATGTGCACCTGTGGGTATATGTTCGTGTGTGTGTGTGTGCTAATGTCACACCCTTGTCCCGCCACGCACTGGGAAGATGGCACAACTTCGATCCACAGTAACACATAAGATCCAAAGTCCTTTCAGGTGTTCGCAGCCACTAAATCTCAGCTTTCTCTGTCTCCACCTGCCTCACACCACACACAGTCACACAACATATTCATAAATACATATTCATCGTATACCCATAAAATACACATTAAACCCTATACCACACATCGTGTGTTTTCATGCTCACACTGTATACAAACAGAAACATAATAATCATAATAAACCACTCCAGTAAAGCCGAGACTGGGCGGGAAGCTTTGAATAGGGGTGGGAGGGTGGGTGTGTGGGGTGAGATGGGGGAACCGCACGGGGAGGGGCTTAGCAGAGACGTGTAGACAGGTTTGGGGACTTACGTGTACTCTTGCGTGTGAGGGTG
Source organism: Pomacea canaliculata (assembly GCF_003073045.1). Classification (NCBI taxonomy): domain Eukaryota; kingdom Metazoa; phylum Mollusca; class Gastropoda; order Architaenioglossa; family Ampullariidae; genus Pomacea; species Pomacea canaliculata. The sequence continues at coordinate 23,263,840 of NC_037591.1, read as the reverse complement.
GAGACGGGTAAACCTTAATGTTGCATGACCTGCCAATAATTCGGTGGTGTGATATTCGTCCTACTGAGCGTGTCCTGATGCCTTCATCACTAGTTGTTTTTTGTTTTTGTTTTTGTTGTTTTTGAAGTGGAAGGCGGGGGTGTGGTGCAACCTTGATGACGTGGTCTTAACAGACGGGTGGTCCAGTCATCGTTGCCTGCGATAATGACCTGTGAAAGGTCACGAAAAGTAGTCAGAGATTATGATCTGCTTCTCGCCTTATGGCGACTTTCACGACTTTTCACAGCTGCAGAAAAAAAACCCAAAAATCAAAGTCAATGCCAGGGAGTATAAATCCCCCGAAACAAAGCAGTGGTCAATTTAAAATACCATTTCTTATCTTTTTTCAGCAACTTTGTTTACAGTTATAGTAATGGTAACCTACACTGACAGTTTAAAAGCTGAGATGGTGTGTCACGGGCTGTGGAGCTCGCCATCAACACGTGATGTGTGTGGATGTGGCAGTTGCTTTCCAGCAGATGCTGTGCAGCCTCATGAGCTGACTGTGCGTAAAAGCAACATTGAGGAGTCGCAGCTCAGCATTTATTGCAGACATCACAAAGTCTGTCTCAGCAAACAAAATGTAACCAGCTGACACTTTTTTATTATCCAGAAAAAAAATGAATAAATTATTTAGACAGTGCTTTGACTCACACCCACACATTGGTGCACGAGGATAAATATTAAGCAGATATTAACGTTAGCAATATTCACACACACAAAGGATGAGGAAACCAGAGAGTATCCGGAGAAAAGCAGCAAACAGCTGTAAATCAGGTATCATATGGAAAGAGAGGAGTATCGGAGCCGAACTCCGACCCTCACACCTTCCAGTTCTCACTGCCCCTAGTGACAGGTGCTGTAGCCCGGCGCCACCGAGTGGGGAAAAAGTTCGGCGTGGACTATTTAACGCAAATTATCTACTTCTCCAAACAACTGTACCGAGGTGCCTGTAACTGGGATATTCTTTCTCCGGTCTTTCTTCCCCTCAAAAACTAATATTAAAAAATAGAGAGAAAGAAAAGAAAACTTCTCTCCGTAATTAGGTCGAAGTGATAAAATCGAGAAGAAAACTTTCGAGACTTTGAAAACCATTCCTTCTTCCACTTCCACAAAAAAAATGAATAAATAAAACAAACACAGGTAAGAAAACACAAAATAAAAGCCATTTCACAGTAAATAAGGCGAATGACACTCAACTGTCATTTCACTGCGTCATCAGTCATCGTTGATGTTTGTACAGAACGGTGCAGGTCTACTTTCTGCTTTATTTTTCTGAAAGTGCATAGGTAGCTGTAGACCTATATTTTATATAAGTGTATGTTAGCTGTCCGCGTATGTACTGACCTAGTTCTCGAGGAACGATGATTTAGGGAAACATTGCTGTGTATATATATATGTGTGTGAATGTGTATGTGTAGGCGCGCGTGTATGTGTGTCTATGAGTAGGTGCAAGGGCGCGTGTAGGTGTGTCTGTGTGTGAATCTAATGTGCAGGCACGCTTGTATGCGTGTCTAGTCTATGTGTACGTGCAAGCGTGCATGTGTGACTATGAGTACGTGCAGGCGTGCGTGTCTGTGTGTACGTGTGTACGTGCAGGCGTGCGTGCCAAGATGTACTATGTAGCACGTGAGTCTTTGATCTCGTGCGTGCGTGATTCATGGATTTCGCCGTGCCTCCCCCTGTCCCAGGCAACCGCTGCCATCAAATGTTAGTGTGTCTGAGCAAAGACTGGCGGATGCTGGGAGGGGGCGTGGTGGCGGTTCTTTCCTCGATAATTTTTTTTTTTCTTTCTTTTCGACTGTCACAAGAACGACGGCAGAACTCCTGCAAGGCTGTCTCCTTGACACTCAAGGAAAAACCCAAAGCAAACTGTGAAAGGGACTTTTCTGTTAAAAACACGGCTGCTTGCGTCACCAACGCTCCACAGACAGGCTGACGCATCGCTAGCATTGACCCACGCCCTGCTGTGACTATGGTTACTGCTCTTCTGAACCCTCTCATCATCATCATCATCCGTCGTCGTCATCATCCATGTAAGCATCTAGATCGTGATCCAGCAAGCCAGCCAGCCAGCCATTCATCAATTTCTCTGTCTTCTTCACGAGTCAGAGCACCATGATGACCTGTGTGCGCACGCTCGCATACGCATGGGGAATTATGCTTAGTATATTCGTGAATTTTCTGCTTTGGTTTGCAGGTTTGCTTCTTATCTACACGGAAGATGCGAACTCTCCTTGTAACAACAGTTTACGGATTTTTCGCTATCAGTTCTGTTTTTGCGTGCATACATACGAGCGTAGATAAGATAAGTCTATACATAGGTAAGATAGTCGTGTGCTCAGTCATACTTACTTGTTTCCATTATTATGAGCTAACTCTATCTGTAATAGCTATCGTAGCAGTATCAGCAACATTTAAGCTGATCTCGTGTTCTCTCGCTCGCTCTCGTGACAATCATCTTAACGTTGGTGCTAACAGTGTAAACTTTATTTTGGGCATCTCCTGGCTTGACCAGCACTCTAAACATATTCCTGTGCAAAATCAGATCTTAAGTTTCATATTTTGAAATATTAGACGCAATGTCTCGAAGCGAACTTGTGAAACCAGTCATCTGCAATAGCACCAAAAAAAAAAACAAACAAACAAACAAACAGTGTGAGACGGTGAGTTGAAGAAGGGGGTAGATAAGAAAATAAACAGAAGACAAAACAAACTTTTTATTTCTCTCCGACAGTGATGTCACAAGTGTATGTTAATAACTCACATCCATTCAGCGTTACATGAAGTTTGGACCAAAAGAGAAGAGATTAAAACAAATATAATTAAACAAATAAAATTGATCATTATTGATAAAAATGTTATCAGTGGATAGTATATTTCTGTTTATAGTTTACAAAACTAACATTGGAATGACAAACAATAACCAAGAAAGCCGATCTTATCTCTGACAAAAGCAAGGTACCCGGCATGGTTTAGAGATGACTTTCTGAATGTTTGACAAAATATTATTTGTCCTTATCTTGTTGTCAGTGTTATCAATACAGGCAATTGCCATTTTACTACCTTGAGTCCCTACAACTGTGTTAATGAATCGAGAAACTGTTTATAATGAGGACTTAAAAACCTAGAATAATAAACAATCGACACGACGTGACGCACGTGCAGCCGGCCCCACCCACAGAAACTGCTGACGAACGTGAATGAACTTCCTCTAATGAATGAAAACTGTAAATATGTGTTATAGCAAGCGAAACTCGAAGTACAGAGAGCCAGCAGGACTATTTAACCTTAGCTGCATGAAGCAGGAGGATTTCTCCTTTTTTAGTTTGTTATTTAAAGTAGAGCATGGTCGTCTTAAAGTACATCGTGATTATTGGAATGCTCTGTCTTCATGAAGTTCACCGAGAAAAATACAGAGATTTACTTTCTTTCTCGTTCTTTCTCTCTCCCGCTCGCAAACTCACGCACACACACATTTACTTCATCTTCTGTGCATTTAAATAAATGTTCCGACCGTATTTTCCGGATGAATAAAGGTAAAACCCGTTAATAAAGCGTTTAAGGTCCTAATAAGACATTGGTTTTCTTCTCCAATCATTTAAATTTACTCGCATTTCAAATATATATATAAACGCTGAAACTTTCTGCATAAAAGATTGTCTGTCTAACCTATGTGTATTGTCAGACTGTAACAGTCTGTCTCATTGCGATCTGTCGTTGGTAGACGGTTGATCGTCTGCTCGCTTGGATGCAGTTCGGGACCCGTCGTGTCTCGAGTGCCGCGTCCTGGTTGTCATAGATCTGTCGCTAAGTAGGCAGGCTGTATGTCCTTATAGGGATAGGTAAGTGTACAGTGGTATTAATATATTAACACCGGTCCTAACCACTTGAGGTAAGAAACGCAAGCTATCGAGCTCCATGCGGCGCTTTTCCAGTTTCTGATGCAGTGTTGGTTGTCATAGTCTGTGTGTGCATGCTCTCTCCCTCTCTCGGTCTCTCTCACTCAGTCACACACACACACACACACACATACACACACACACATACACACACACGCACACACACACATACATACACACATACACGCACACACACACACACACACACACACACACAGCCCATTAGTTGCTTGTCCAGCTGCGTAATCATTCAACATCAGCAACTTGCAATATTTCAGCTTTAATATTTTAAATGTATCAAGTTATGATCAAGTGCATGAATGTGGTTGGTCTTGTGACACGAAAGTCTGTCCGGCATGTTGTTCTTTTTAGACCATGAGTTTAGTTTTAGCATCATTAATAGCAAATTCGTTGATGTATTCTTGAATAAAAAGTTTGTTGCTGCTTTCTTGAATGTGAAAAGGCTTTTGATCTCTCTTTACTATCATACATTTGGGGCAACTTATAGATGCACGAACACTTATAGATGGCATGAGAAGCCGTGTAAACAATACAACAGGATAACAAAGTCGCCGAGATAATCAGTGGATTGAACTACGGAGACGTAGATGATGCTAAGATGAGGATGTAGTGAGAAACACAGAATTCGCTTTTGCAACAACAACAACACACGCACACAAGGGACAGAAGGCTGAAACAACACAGACACGTCTCAGCAACACGACACAGCTGCGACAAAACAACGACATAAAGCCTTGACGAAACGAATGACAGGTAGAGAACGGGGATCGATGACAACACCCTGTCTTCTTAAAACACGCAACTCAGCAAGCACCTGTAGGCACAGTACATCAGCAACAGCGCCACCAACACGCCACGACCCGCCATCGGCAAAATCCATTGCCCCCAGCCCTCACCCCCCCCCCACCATCTTCTCAACCCAATATTAGGGCGTGGCGTCCCCCACTCCTCCCCCCCAAAACCCAGAGACAGTGTTTGACTCGCATCTTGGGCTACCCTCCCCACATCCCTCCGGTCCTGCCTATCAACCTGTACCTTTTCGGCTTTTACTTACCTCCCCCTCCCCTCAACCTCCCTTCCTCCGTTCTTACCTGGGCCAACGCCGCCAAGGTATACCACACCGAACCTCCGATGCATCTGCCGCCCTGTCGCACCGCACCCATCGGATCCAGCACCGCGACAGTCGCGCCACTGGGCGTGCGTGCGTTCGCTTCTCAAGCCCCGGCGCGGGGAGTCGCAGGCTGGCATCGACTAGCTGGTACCTACACCCGGCACCAGAGGAAAGGGGATCGCAGACTTGGCGGAAAGCAAAAGTTACACGCACGTACGCACGCACGCACACACACACACACCTTGACTGTGCTCGGTGGCGAAACCATAGCAACCCCTCGTCTCCACGACAGTCTCTTGGCTTGCTTGCACTTTTGCTAAGGGACGCTATGGCGGCCGTGGTCGATTTTTAACAGCCCGTTGCCGACGACGAGAGAGAGAAAAAAAAAAAAGTTCGGGGGGAAGCTAACGGGCGACGACGCCAGTGCACGCGCGCGCAGGGTAGAGCACTCCGAGGTTCGCCCAAGGGACGCAAGCAGTCCGGCGGGAAGCGGGAAGAGGATGCCCACGACCTGCGTTGACGGTGCGACAAGGAGCTGAGTGAGCTACGTCCACGACCAGTCTCCGGCAACATCGGCAACAGACGACGACTAGGACAACAACATCATCGACCAGTGGCGCATGCATGCCTCCCCCCCAACTTCCTCAAGTCGGTCAGTGGCATCCGTCTGCACAGCATCGCACCGTTTGCACTCGATGCACCATTTGTATGTGTGTGTGCACGCGCGCGCGTTTGTATCGGGCGTTACTGTCTATGCTTATGATGACCCGTCGCTGGTGCTGTTCCCTTGTAAGTGTTCAGAGTGATTATTGTGTCTATCTGTGAGGTGAAAGGTCGTTGTTATGTTTAGGACTGAGGTGGGGGTGATGTCGAGTCAGCAACGAACAACAATGTTAAAGACTGAAATACTGATCCGAAGGATCCTGAGTTGTTTGTTGATGGATATGTCACAAATTTGACAACATAGATCCAGAAATAGTATTTATTTATTGTCAAGAATATTTATTATCAAGAATAAACAACAATACAGCTGCCAGGTCTTTGGCTTTATGTCAGAGCTACGTTTCTTGGCCACACGTTAATTACTTTTCTAAAATAATTAATAAACAGGCTATTGGCATTACCCACAAAAGAAGTTCTAGTGTATTATATATACATAAACTCGAGTTCCTTTCTCCTCAAACTTCGAGAAGAATCTCTCGCAAAGCGTCGCCCAGGACGCTAAGATACATAGAAAAGCTGGACTAGACCAGTGGTTCGAACTGGTGAGATTTTAATTTCTGTAGACATGATTAAATGCTAGCAATCATATCCATTGCATACTTTGCTTTAAAATTTGTTTCTCAGTCTGGCCATAGATTTAATAAGTGATGTTTGTGTTGTTCTTCTTGTTTTATGGAGTATTATTAAGCTGTTATTTTCATGACCACGCCGTGTTTTTGTGATATTATGTTGAACATGGCTGGACTGTGCGGTGAATTTATGTTGATAGTTATTAAAAACTTAGAATAACTATATATATATATATAGAGAGATTCATACATTTATTAAACATGTTTGTATGTGTGGAAGTTCCTTGCACGCTGACTATGTTTTGCAAATGTTCGAATTTTTCAAAAATGACTCACACACACAGTGAACACAAACCTTTATTTTTTTCATCCGCAAGTTTTACTTCATATGTAAACACCTGCGTTTGTTTATCTTGAAATCTACCTCATCAACATTTATTTACAAGCTTAAAATATTACTGATCGATGTGTAATGATTACAAACATGATTTCATACATATGCACCTGCGCTCTCGCACGGACAGGAAGGGAGAGAAAGATAGAATGTGGGCAGGAGGAAGAAAGGTTGTCTTACTAATGTCTTTTAAAGTTATGATCTTAACTTTTTTTTCTTTAAAAAGCATTAAACCAATAATTTCCTTGTTCAGGGTGTGCCAATATTGTCAACAGAATGACATACATAGTCTTTAAGAGAATTCCTACAGTAGTTACAATTCAGTTTTCAAAAACACAGCCAAGAACTCAGGCCCAAACAATTAATCAGCACGAGCCAATTAGTCTGATGTGCCAATAAGAGGTGGGACCTGAATGCAGGACATCCCTTGTAACATCTTAACTCCTTCTGGGACATTTCCAACCATTCCAGCAAATGTGCTCAGTGAGGAGACAGACAAGGCTGACCGGCATTCAGTAAGAAACCGTGAACCACTCACCAGGAGTGCAGCAGGAGAATAAGATGGAGAGCTATTTCGGTCACTTGGAAGTCTCCTCTATTTTTGGTCTCATGCGTACTGCTCTTACATTACTGAGCCCGTTATTAAGGTGCATGAATAAGCAAGGACAAGTAGACTAACACATCAATTATTTCCGCCATACTTCAGCATTTTAAACAACTTTTCAATCGCTGCTCTAGACATTTTGGCGATGTTTAGCCAGGTTTTAAGATTATTTGATGTATGGAGGCTGGTCGTGATGGAGGGGAAGGGTTGTTGACGTCATCGGTCGAAGCTATCGAAATCTTAATCCATCATCGTCGTCGTCATCGTCATTGTCACACATTCGCATTTAGTAAGTTTAGAGAAGGTCGTTTTGCCAAGCATCCTACATTTCGGAAGAAGCTATGAGGTGGAAGAATGCGAAACACTTGCTGTGCTGTGTTACAGTTAAATCTTCAAGTTCGGACATCATTTGTGGGGATTCGGTAATTTTTTTGTTTTTTTGTTTTGTTTTTTTGTTTGGTTTTTTTTTGTTTTTGGCTTTGTCATTTTGTTTGTGTGTGTGTGTGTGCGCGCGCGCGCGTTTGTTTTCCCTTTCTGTGTTTCGTTTTTCTTTGGCTTTAGTTTGGATTTGCTTGTTTTGTTTTGTTTTGTTTTGTTGTGTTTTGTTTGAATATTTTACACATTCCGTTGGAGTAAAACTTAAGAACAGGGGCTTGAGGAGTTGACTAGTTCAGACACCTACGGTAGAAAGCACACACCAGTACCGAGTCATCGGTAGGAACCGATAACGTGGCAAAAACATTCTCGTCCCCTAATAACTGATTGTCCTTGCTGTCCTGGCGCGTGAAATTAGTCCTCATCTTACAAGACTTGTGTTCTGCACTTTGCTTAACTTTCATCGTGAAGTTTCCAGACATGGACTGACTTGCAGCACCTAAGGTTCTGGAACATTCGAGGTCAGATGTGTAGGCTAGGTTTGACGAGGACATTAATTTTTCTCCAATTGCCGCAGTTCCACGGCTGTATAAAGACTTTGGTGCTGATAGTACCAATGAACCTTGAGGGATTCGAACCTCTCCTATAGGCACGTAGTCGCGCGGAAGAGTCGAGTCTGTTGAGAGTTTGGCAGGACAACCGTCCACATCGTTCGTCCTGCGAATACATTTATGGGTGGATAAAGACAATTTTAAATTATGTTGAGACGTGGAGAAGATTACTATTAGAAAAATTATTATGTGATATTTGCCTTTCAATAACAGCGCTGACTTGTAATGACTATACCGAAGTCTCTTAAATTAACCATCGCTCTTCTGATTGGAAACAGTTGAAAGGTGTTGGTGATTAACTTATTCAGGAATTTACAAAATTTTTAGACTAAATTTCTAATTCGATCGTATACGTGTTAGTTATTTAACCGTCTGAAATACAACCTGTTGTTTTAAATTACATTTTGTCAACCTTCAGTAATCATGAAGAACTACTAGACAGTCTATAGACTGCATGTTCGTGAAATCAACATATGCAAATTAAAATGTTTCTTAACAACATGTTACATTTTCAAGCGACGTTTAAGTTTTAATTCATTAAAATAATTTTCAAAGTGAAGCACTGTGCCTTGTTTTGAACAATGTAGGAGTTTGGGGGAATGCATTTTCTTTCCCTTAGTTCTCTTTCGCCAAAAACATAAACAAAAATGATTAAATCTCGGAAGTTCACTCTTCGTTTCCACAGCTTCACACCTGGGAGGTTAGCGTGTGAGGACAGCTAACATAGGATGAAGATATTTTATTGTCAGGTTTGTTGGTCACTGACACGTGACTTGGACACCAGTGATGCATGTAACAACATGATACAATACTGTACACGTTGTAGCTCACAACATTTACTATTTTCTTCAAAGGGAACGAGAATCAACAGCTTGCAGAACGCAGCTTCCGACAACTCAACACCGCGTTACTTCCCCTTCGTCACCCCGCCGACCCTCCACCCCCTTCTTGCCCTCACCCCTCCCTCCATCCATCCCTTGTAAGCGTTTATTAGCCAACGCCCAGTTCTGCGATGCAGGCTCAAGGTCAGCACTTGCTGTGAAGAAGAGAGCATCACGAGGAGACTTTTTTTTTTCGGATGGGACCAGTGGAGGAGGGACACGTCAGCACTGGCACACGCTAAGACTTGGGTTGGGCCCAGTCCGGAGGTAGGAGGGGGCTGACCAAAAGCTTGTCATCGAGCATCCCCCACCTCTCCCAACCCCCGAAACGATTGGTGGCGGAACTGTTCATCACAGCTGTACAGCTGCTGAAAGCCGATCCTCCGCACCCTCCCTGTTTTCTTTCACAAAATGTGAGCACGGGAAAGTGCTACAAGGATCCCGCCCTGGATGTGCTATTTATCCATCATCCATCATCCACCCATCCATCAATTAATCATCCATCCATCATTCATCATCATCATCATCGTCGTCGTCGTTGTCATCATCATCATCATCACTCCCGTTGTTGCTGATGGTCGCGTGACGAACCAGTCACCTGCGGCTGCTGATTTTGTTGCCACGCAGAGGGCGTGGAGTAGATGTGAACCTCAGCCATATACAGGCTCAGACGTTAATATGAGGAAGAAGCGATAGCAAGCAGTATATCCATCTACAGGTCTATTCACGTTGGCACTGATAACCGTTATCAGCACTTCTCTCTCACATCACGTGATTGTATCCCGCCAACATCCTTGATTCCGTGTTAGCTCTCACTCGTTTCTGATATCTTTGCCTTCTCTATCTTTTGTACTTAATACTCATAGTTGTTCATCTTTTTTTGTTCTTTCGTGTACTACACTAACCTCGTTTATGTATCAAGCTTGTATTAATTAATGTATGCTCCTGTCTGAGCGTGACTCAGCGCTCTCTAAACTGCTTCTTCCTATGATGATTATTATTTGTTTGCTGACTTGTTTCTTGTTTTGACGGTCGGTTTGCTTGTAGCCTTTGTGTACAGTGCTTTGAGTTCACATGCTCACAGGGAAATGCGCTTTACTTATTATTATTGTGTGTAGAGCAGTGATGACGAATGGCAAACATTTCTCAGAGAGACAAAGGTCCAGTGTGTACAACATCAAGGTCCCGTGAGATGATGTGTACTGGTGATCATGTCATCTCATTCGTTTGTTTGGCTTTGCTTGCCTTTATTTTTATTTGTTTTTTATGGAGAGGTCTGCGAAAATGTCGCGATTGAGTCGGAATGTAAATTGTCTACTTTATTTGTAAGTTCAAAGGTCATCAGTTAGCAGCCCACAATCAAAACAGACTTGACCAACCTTGACACCATAACAAGAAAAGAGCACAAACAAGTGTAGACAATACCTGCGGCACCACAAAACAGCGACATACCCACATCCCCCCAAGATCCCCATCCTCTACAGTGCGAAATCACCGCGAGGTGGAAGCACTTTCCCTTACACAACAACAACAACCTCCACAGGGATTTCGCTTTTCATTCTTTACACTGTCTCCAGACTGTCTTCAACATTCACTGCACGTGAATTGTTATGACTACAAATTATTAAATAACGTTTATTTTTACACTTTGTTTCATTTAGGTAACAGAAAGATTGTACGAGTGAAAAAGTCTTGGGAATGCTATTTCCTTACTCCTTTCTTTTTCTGATTCCCATTATTAAAATTATTATTAAAATTAAAAAAAAAAGAGTGTGACACGCAATCGTGCTCTGAAACACACAATCAGCAAGAAAGAGGTAGACGGAGACAGTAGACCCATAGACAAGTCTGCTCCAAAGCTTTGGCAGTCAGCCGTTGCCTCGTACTTAGGTGTAACTCAACCACCCGACCTACCCACGTCAATACTGCGGATTGTGTGGAAACACTGTGTGACGCCTGCAGGGGAACGCCCCACTTCGGGTACTGCCACAGTCGAGTCACCCGAAACGCTGGGATTATCGGCGACATTAAAGTCGAGGCCGAAACACTTCGATTATCATTGCTCCTGTCATCGACGAGGTCGGATCCACGGTAGTGTGAAAATATTCGTGTCATGCACGACTGACACGTTTGCGCTGAGGGTTCCGAAGTTTTGCGATTTGTTTGTTTTCCGCAAGAGCTGTCTCATGGATGTACATGGATGGCTGGCTGTCTGGCTTCACGCGGTTCTATTTAATATTCAAGTAGGTCACGTGCTTTGCGCGAGGTACTCGACGTCGTAGGCTTATGCGCATGCGCAAGAGCGAATCTGCCACCTTCAATTGAATTCAAACGTTAAACGTTTTATTTTTGTTTTTACCTAAATGTTTATAGAAATCAAACTATTTTAAAAAGAAGATGTGTCTATTTGTAGCCACAATTCGAGCGACATGCATATTCGTCATTGCAAGGGGCAAAGGAAGGAAGGAAGGAGCCTGTCTTGTGTTTGGGTTTTAAGGATCAGAAGACCCAAGTAACGATGAAGTTAAAATTATTTATTGGTACATTGTGTGTAAGAGGGAGATCATTAAGTTATTACATACAACTTATTGTGATATAAACATTTCCGATATTGGTCTTCTGACCAATGGAGCTTTAGTAGACTTCATGGGATTGTAGTAGTTTATGTGATTTTTTTCCCGCAGCCTTTCCGCAGTTCATATCTGGGATGAAAGAAAAAACACTCCATCATGTTGGTGAAAGCTGAAATGTTGTATTGGCCGAAAGCGATGTGTGTTGTGTGTGAGAGAAGACTCATTTGCTATCTCAATCTTTTCTTCACTCTCTTGCTCACTCACCCACCATCACAATCTACTATTAGCTCATTGAGGAACAAAGAAGAAGACAGATGAGGGATGGACAGACAAGCACAGAAATACGAAAAAACGCGACGTGCAGACAGACAGCTGAAGCTCTGACAGAGAACTTTTAATTTATTCATATTGACACTGCCCTGTAAGTAATTAACATGGCGATGTCATTACAAACAATAAAGGAAAACAGCTTATTCGCCTCACCAGATGGACTTGAGTGCAGAAAGTAATTCAACAAAAAATTTACAACAAAATAAAAAGAATGTACACGTGTCCGAATGAAAAAAGTTGCTGCCGTTATAGATTAAATAAAATGAACCCGCTGATGACAGCTGGCCTCAGATATCATCATTCGGAAAGGTGTAGACAAATGATGAGGAGACTAAGATCTACCGATCCGTTGAGGCACAGGCGCACGTGATTCTTGTCCTTTGATCAGCTAGCATAAAACTGAAAGGAGTAATCACAAAGTGAACAGAAAAAAAGGCGTGACAAGTGGTCAGCGACGAGAGAGATTGAGGGAATAAACGAGAAGAGAACCAGACCGGAGTGGGAGACATGGCGGCATGAAGAGGACAAACTTGGAATCGGTTAAAGTTATGTCTGCAGGCTAAACTGATTTCTAGCATATATTCGTCATGAGGTACGCAACAACCCGATAACTACATCACATTTGTCAACGAGGCATAACTAGCCGATAACGGAATCATCGGCACTCGTCATCTTCCGTCTTACTTTCTGTTCTCTTTTGTTTTCTCCTAAACTTCGTCATCTTCAACGAGTCGGTGGACAAAAGCGAGGCTTCGATGACAGCGGCAACGTCAAGACGCACGCCATCGCCGTGCCGACGTCTGCCGCAACTTTTCCGCGCAGTCTTGGCATCGACCTCCACCACCCAACCACCCACACACACCATCACCACCACCACCACCACCACCACCACCACCACTTCCCGACCAGTTATCGGTCGTGAGTCGTGGAGGCATGTAGCCTAAATTGATCGGAGTTGGTCTGCGCGAGAGCCTAGAGAGAAGGGATCAATAGCTCCCTGCTGCAGCGTGTTCGGCGACGCCATCCTTCCAGCCAGCCAGCCAAGGGGCCGAGCCCGACGTTTGTGAGGAGGCACGATCGTCCTGTGTCAGCCTGCGTAACTCTCTGCCGGTTACCACGTGAAGCACCTGTGTTTTCCGCCGCAGCAGCGGCAAAGACTTATGGTTCGTCTCCCTCCAGCTCCCCCCCAACCACCACCACCACCTCAGTTGCTATGACAACAAAGTAAATAGTTGATCCGTGGGCATGGTATTTCAAGCGAATCCGCGTCTCTCTCTCTCTCGGAATGTCATAAGGTCAGGCATGGCGCGGGAGCCCGGCGCTCCTTACACACTCCGCCAGGTCGAGGCAATGGAAGAAAGAAAAGCGATTTGTCGGACGGGACGTGTGATCTGCCAACTGCGGAACGCTTCGCTGAAGCCCGTCGCGCATGCGCGTAGTAGGATTATTATTATCATTATCATCGGTGATAATAGACTGCATCAGCAGGGTTTTTCCGTAAACCACGGTATGTCGTCGTCTTTCTTGGGCTCGAAATTTCGTCGTGATATCCGCCACTTAGCGCGAAAAGACGACGAAAGGTGCACAAGCAGATACGAACCATAGCTGCTGGCTCACAGATCTTCATGGAAGGATGGCTGTCTGCGCCCTAGTTAGAGCCACAAGTAGGTTAGGGGAACAGCGCGATGTTACAGGCACGTGTACGTCAGATTTACATTGGGAGTAAACTTTGTTAGGGAACAATGTCGGTTGGAATAAAATGTGTATTTACAAGGGGAAAATTAGATCGACAGATCGTTGTAACTCATGAGCAAACCAATGCGGATGCGACTGGTCTCTTTCGCGAGAGGGTGATGGAGCTTGACGGATCACGTGGCCTGAGCCAGCAGTTCGTTACACAATGTCTGTGTCCCTGAAGAAGCTGAACAACCGTTCACAAAGGGTATTAGCAAACACCAAACAGCGGTAAGAGTGAACGGAAGGCATCGGAAAAAAATGAGACCTTGCAAATATACATCTACCTGCAAAAAAAAAAAAAAAAAAAAAAGACAAAAAGAAAAAAACAAAAACAAAAACAAAAACAAACAAACAAAACCAACCAAACAACAACAAACACACACACACAAAGGCAAAACTACAACAGAAAACACTTCATCCTGTCTGGTTCCCCGCAACCCCTACATACAATCACCGCAAACACCGAACCCTAAAGGATCTTCTCAACAACACCACACATTGTTGAATTTCAGTGACCACCGGTGAGAGGTGAACTCAGTTTTCTGCTCACCCGCACGTGTCGCACATTTTTCAAAGCCGCCGCAAGAAACCCACAGAAAATTGATCACACAAATACAAGACAATTAACTGTTTGCGCGGGCCTGTCGTTGTTTTCTTCATGCGTACTCTGCACACGTGACCGGCCTTTGAACCTGCGCCGCCGACACTCTGTCTCATGGTAAATACACTCAGAGGACCGTGCAGAAGTGTGACAACCGATGATGGGGAGGACTGGAGAGAAATAATCATACGGGTAAAAAAGCCTAGGCTATGTCACTGATCTTAAAAGCGTTTGAAAGCAAATGTCAAACGTTTGAACAAGTTTGGCAAAGTTGTGGATGAAATCCTAGGAAATCATGGCACTGCGAAAAACTTGGGAAGTTAGAGGTTTGTCAACATACTAAGTCAAGTCTTCTTTGCCAACGCAGTGGGCATTGGAGGTTTGATGCTTCGGCACTTTGTCTTGTTAAAAACTGCCTTAAAATACTGGACATACATATTTCTACTCATAATAAATCAGCACGAGGCATGAACAGATTGGCACAGTGTTATTTTTAATAAAAAAAACTAAATCAAGTCAAGAAAACAAAAATCTTCCAACACTGACAGTGTGGGGAAAAAAACCCCCGAAAATACAGTAACAGGGCATTGCAACTACTGGGACAGTTTGGCTGCCTTCAAAGGAAAGGCTGATTTTAAAGTTTTATTGTGAGCGAATTTAAACAGATTCACTCTACACAATTCGGTAAGCGAACGCCATTGTGTACTCATTTGTTGTCCATTCCATTATCACTAGTCACCTGGCCTTGGTTTTGTTTTTTTGTTGTTTTTTTTTGTTTTTTTGCTTTGGTATTTTACCGGTCCGCCGCATAGCTTAGAATTTTGAGACCAGCCTGCAAAAAGAAAACTTCACCCACCCCTGGTCTAGCCATCAGTTCAGTGGGCGAAGTGGTTGCTTTGGGCGAAATGTACGTCGGTTGCTAAGGTTTCTCAACTGGCTAAACCAAACTTCTACCTCTAACCTTACCCCACCCAGCCACCAACCCCGATTATGTCTACAGCTGTAGCTAAATGTACGTTCAAGTTCCACACATACACACAGACAATAAAAAAAAAAAAAACAACAACAGTTGCCCCAAAATTTAATTAACAGTAGAGCGCGAACCCCATAAGCGCACCATTTTCAACCTGTTTGACTCCGCTGCATATTGATTTCCGTGCACGCAAGCACGCACGCGCGCTGGGGGACACACCCATCCTGGTCTTACCTGCCGGGAGTTGCAGAGGAGAGCAAGAAATGTTGGGGAAACCTCGGCGCTGCGCCGGCTGTAACGAGCGCAAGTGTGCGAGAAGAGAGTGGTGCGCTGGTCAAGCACAGCCTAGTGGTGCGCAAAATACGGGGGAGTAAGTCGGGTGGGTAGTTGGGAGCATTGTAAAGAAGAGAGGTTGGGCGGTGCGCAATCTGCAGACTGGTGGGATGTTCGGGTCTATCTGCGCCTCTTTTGTTGAAGAGCTTATTGCCAGAATGGCATGCAAAGCGTTTTAGAGTGTGTGAACTTGACTTTTACGCATGAGTGTTTTCTTTTTCTTCGTTTTTTGTTTTTAAATACGGGAAAAATTAAAGTGTTCGTAAAAACATTGCATTCGGGAGAATTGACCAGCACGGGTTCGATTTTGGCCGAACAGCTCGAGTTTTTCCCCCTAGGTGCATGATAGTGTTGTCTGTGAAGACAGTTCCGGTTCATATACTTGTCACCATGGGTGAGGCAAAAACACTTACACAACTATTGGAAAGCTTTAAACAATTTTTTTAACAATAGGAACTGTAAAAACGCACTTCTTGGTTGAATTTGTGACAAAAAAAAAAGGTAATGTTTGACAAAATTTACCTATGAAACAGTATGTCTCAGTATGTGTCAACATAATCGTACCGAAGTCATGCTATACCGTTTCATTAAAACTTGAAAGTATGCCATGTGCGTTAAAAAAAAGTTTGCTATATATATACACACACAATAATAGAAAGACAACAATCTGTACGTAGATATTTTGTAGTGCAAAGAATCGGAAAGAGAAAGATAAAGGGGATCAGATGCCGAATATATTAATGTCATAACCATGGTGTGAGACTGAATAAGTTAAAGATGAAAATATCATTTCAAATGCAAAATTTCTTAATTTAATTTTCCCCCATATTTTTCATTGTCTTTAACTATCCCGATTCTCGTCCGTCGCCTCCGTATAAGTCCGTCAGTTGTCCATCCTTTGTCCGTTTGCCCATCTGCTAATGCATGTAGAAGTTCGACAGGGTTTATAAATTTGTTTTCAATCTTTTATTAAAGCGTGAAATATAACACTTTTGTTTGTTTGAACTTTGAACCATAAGCTCCTCAGTCTTTTAGAAGAGGGTAGCCTAGGGTTAAGAACACCGGTTCGATTCCCGTGTGGCGCAGCGAATTTCCCACAATCGACTCAGTTGTCGGGAATGGACACCTGACTCCATAGAGAACTGGAAAGTATGACAACGAGGGAGAGGAGATACGTGTCACAAAAATGTTGGCCCTGAGAAAGGGGGAGGGGAATCTCTAACACTCCCTGAAAAAGTTACAACCTTTTAGTAACAAGCAGTAATCGCCTGGGATTCTAAAACTGTTCGATTACTCTATGAAAATTATTGTTAATTTAAAACTGAGAGAAAACCCTCAAAACTACTTCCACGATCGAGTGATCAAGGCCTTACCTCTTTTACTTCTTACCCTAACCCTGCAAAAACATATTTCGTGTCATATATATATCAGGCAGGCATGCTGGCCATGCTGTACCATTCAAAGGGTTAAACTTTCATTCTAAATTGTCATTTACATGTATTTTATCTTCCTGTCGGGCGCAGGTTTTTCAGGTAAGAGGACAACATTGGCTGAGCTGCAATATTCGTTACTATTTCCATTCGTGCGTCTCTTGTCCAGATAGCTTAATTGTGTATGTGTGTATGTGCGCGCGTAAATATTTCTAATAAACTAACCTGTCACCTGATTGACAGAACAAATTCCAATTGTTTTTATCAAAGACAGCACAGTACTAATAAATAAACACGTAATATCAGTGCCAGTGAGATTTGCATAAATGCATGTAAAGCATGCACAATAAAATATTTGTTTTGTTTATTTTTAAAGAAAAAAAAACCCCACTGCGGCACCTTCCATATTCGCTGATCAAGTCGCACGATCGTGGTTTCGTCCCTTTGACGCTCCTACTGGCGATGTACACGCCCGTCACGCATCACAGCCAAAGCTCCATAGGATAGTAGCGCTTGGTGAATATAGCCTAATAAACATAAAACAAAAAATATTATTACGCCCTTTCCAAAACTCAGGTGACCTAATGTTTCCACAAATCATTAAATGCACAAAATGAAATGACCGAGAGATACATGCACAACCACCCACAACCACCCCCATGATCCTCTCGATGTATACGGGTAGCTTTTCAAATTTTCCCCTTTTTTTCTAGTTATCGGTGGCTGTCGCTAGTCATGACAATTGTGGCATAGCAGCCTCGAATTTATTGATATTTTTTTTTCTCTCCCTAAGCCTCTTCTGTTACTGCACTGGCAGCTAGCGCAGTGCTGGCCGAGCAAAACCGGCTCATTACATATGCAACATGCAGCCTCAAACTAAACTTCCATCCCATAATAGCTTCATTCAGGCTGTTACATTTAGCGGATGCACCATAACACGTAGGATGCAATGGTCATTAGGGCCATTCTAGTGCGCACATTTAGCGGGGCAGACATTGTTTGTGATGAAAGCTTTGAAAATTCTTACGTTTAATCATTTCCATGTTTATTTGCAGCGAAAGATTTTCCCTTAACGCTCGTCTGTTCCATTAATCAGACACACGCCCTCCACACCACACCCAAGGAAATTTCTGTTGACTCCATTTGGCACCTCAATGGTTGGGGATCTTTGACAGTCAGCGGCGAACTATCGCTGTAATTTGGACATTAGCTCCCCACCCGTTTTGTCGGTTGGACTAGGGAGCAGAAAGAGGGAGGAGAGGACGACGCGCAAGGACAGCGAATTAAGAAATTCGCCGCACTAATCTGGCCGCAGATATCACAGCTTCAAAATGGCGTGCTGCCTTACAGAGGAACTGAAGGAACAGAAGCGAATAAATCAGGAGATTGAGCGGCAGTTGAAGAAAGACAAAAGAGATGCACGCAGAGAATTGAAGCTACTGCTTTTAGGTAAGTTGTGCATTTATTTCTTGCTCTCGTCTTTGCATATTGTGTTTAATAGTAGTCGGAAAAGACATCGTAGCCTCTGGTTCTATCAAAACAAAAGCTCATTTGCTTCGAGAATCAGACATTATATGGGTCATTTTTCACTTTATTTAATTTATCGAATATCGAGTTGGGTTCATATTGTGCTACTGCGTTGAATTATTCCTTGAATATCTCTTCAATATCAGCTTTTGAGCATGGGCGAAAAAGCTTTCTGCATAACATTTTTGAAGCAGCCATTTCAGTATAGCCGCCATTTTGGATGCTCTCAGCGGTGATGTTGGGTGAATGCATAATTCATTTACGGCGATCTATTGTTCTGATACGAGTGAAAGTGTTAATCGAAGTAGGCCACATGTATGGCATGGGTGCATGTTTTGCGTAATTTCAAAGTATGCAACAATCGTGTTAGCGTTTATATTGAACCCTGCACAGTTTTTTTTGATTTTCTTACACACCTGTATTCTTACGGGTGAGACGATTGAATGGTGACTCTCAATGTACTGCATATGATCGAAGAGCATTCTTCACTACAAGCAGACGCAGCACAAGTTTTCAAATTAATCCGTCATAGAATACTTTTCACTAAGCACATGCAGTATTTTTATGTTTATCTTTTTTTAGGTGTTCTGTAATGCTGTAATACTGAGATTAATAAGCGATTTCAGCTAAGCAGCTTGCATTAATCTGAAAAAGTGACATTTTATTGAACTGTGCTTAGCAAATGTTCATTAAAAACTTAAATTTTTTTATGGAGTGTGAGTCAATGATCTTTATGAAAAATTTCAAAAAGTAGTTATGAGGTCAGCATGGATGTACTCTGTTATTGGTAAAATTCATCTAAGAATTCATGACATGATATAGGCTTACGATTATATTATTGGATGAGCAGTTTTGTTGTTGTTTAAAAATGCAGTTGATCGTTAAATGTAAATAAATTGAAGTATTTGTAGGAAGGATATTACTCATCTGGTTTGTGTTTTTATTGATTAGTTTAAAAATATATCTTGAACTTTCCTTCTACATGAAGCAAAGCAACACCTGTTTTTCCAATTTTTAGATGTCGGTTTTCCTTAAGTACGCTTCATTGCAAACATAAGTTTCAAGGCATTTAGCTTGCATGATGCAGATCTCTACCTAGGACTACTTTATCTGTTTCTGTGATAATAAGAATAGATTTTTATTAATTTTTTTCAAAATGGGAAGCAGAAAAGATGCCCATTTTAATGTGATGATTTCGTTGTATATATATATATCTGGCCTTGCTCTTATAGGTCTTTGCTTAAAGTGTCTCTTTATGTAGAGCATGCCAGATATGAAGCCTTATTACACCAGTAGTGAAGACTTGCTTCATAGATCGTTCAAGTGTTTTGTCTCTTAAGTATTGCACTTTACATATCCAATAATAAAGAACAGAGCAGAACTGTAAATGGTTCACTGTATCAAGGGAATAGCATATAAGTTTTGAAAGATAGAACCTGACACTTTTCTTATGCTACCTTTTTTGCTTTACATGTAATTACTGTGAGGCCCAGATGCATCAAAACAATAATCTGATTCAGAATTAAGCATACCCAACACCACCATCCCATTTCTAACTAATATGATCGCTGTGGTTACCCACTGGATAACGTGCACTTGCTTTTGCTTAATCCAGATAGGGAATCAATTGAAATACTAAAATTTATGGGTAAGCTTATTGCCAGTTCATGAGTTGCTGAGAAGTTCCAGTTTACACTTTATCTTTGGTAAGATGGGGTGAAGAGCATTTTACTCATAGTTAAAGAAGTAACGAGCAGCTAAAACTATTATGATGTGGGAAAAAAAGATCATTGTAATCAAAAGTTTAACCAGAACAGGGAGATAGTTGAGTCTAGACTTGTACTCAAATTTTTAGATTTAATTTTATAAATGGATTAGATTTGATTAGAATCAAGATTTGGGCATGTCCAGTGGTTGGGATTGAAAATACAAATGTGATATCACAGTCATTGAATTTTGGATTTAATGTTAACTGCTGTGTACTTTATAACTTAAAGGTGATAATTTAAAGGAATTGTGTGTTCGGTAATTCAAGTGATGAATAATAGTAAAAGATTTCAATTTTTTTTTAATTCTTTTGTCTGATTTGGTTAAAAGAACATGCAGATAGTCTTTAAATGAATTAAGGATTCTGTGATCTGCTTCTAAAAAGATAATTTGGATACTACTTCATTTACATCAGTATTATAATGTTCACTTGTTTTATGGTCAGAGAATTATTAATCATTGTTTAGAATGAATGTGAACAATAGACTTTTAACTAACAATGCATGTTAATATTTGTGCTGAATATTAAACACAGCAAGTTTGTGTGTACTTTCTTATGTACTGCTTTTAGGGATGGATAGAACATTCAGTATATCTGAAACCAGATGTGTGACAAAGTGCTTTGTCTTTGTTCTCAGGGACTGGAGAATCGGGCAAGAGCACATTCATCAAACAGATGCGCATCATCCATGGCTCTGGCTACTCAGATGATGACAAACGCAGCTTTATCAAAATAGTCTACCAAAACATCTTCATGGCCATGCATGCTATGATTCGTGCAATGGATACACTCAACATCCCCTATCACAACCCTTCAAACAGAGTGAGTACAGTCCTTCATGCATTTATAATGAAGAGGTTTATGATAGAGGAGCCTTTTAAGAAAGCAAATCTGCAAAGATGCAGTTACTTTTGACTATTGGTAGTGGATGTTAGGCAAGTGTAATGACATTTATAGTCCTACTTTGCAAAGACTTTTTAAAATATTTTTTGATTAAATGTGTCATGTAAACATTGTATTACTCTTATAGCTTATTTTCTTTAGCGCAGATGTAAATGGGATTACGGTCTCAAATAGTTTTCATAACATGAAAGTAGAGCATTTAAAAACACTTTCTGGCCAACAACTTGACAGTATTTCATTATTGCTCGTGCATATCATTAAGTTGGTCAGATAGAATGGGGTTTTTATTAATTTTATTTTAAATCTTTGCTTATGGGTCTCCATACTATACCCCTACACTTAACGTGCTGATAAGGCTACTGTTTGCAAAATGCTGTCACATCCTCAAGCATTGGTCAGCAGCTGAAAATGTTTGTTCTGATTGCCAAGAAACAGTGTCCTGTCAAACACCAAGCGGTACAGATAGGTAAAATAATGTGAAAGTCAAATGTGACTTGGTATTAGATGTACACATTTAAGGAGTGAAGTGTTAGAGACCACTTCTCTTAGTTTTGTGGGGGTTTTGCCTGTCTCCTCTCCCACCTGTGCCTCGCCTTTCTAGGCAGGGATGGGGAACATCCAGCATGCAGGCCTGATACGGCCCACAAAATCATTTGGTCTGCTCTAGCCAAGGCAGCTGTATGTGGGACTCTAAATTCAGTAAATCTAGGAACATTTTTCATAGCAACAAAAATTTGTATAAAGTTATTCATAATAATGCAAAATTTGAAGGACAACCAAGAACCGTCCATTATGACATAAACAGGACACGTATGAATGCTTGACAGAACAGAAACATGCTTCTCTGTGCCTACCTGTGTGCTGTATTGTGCTACTCAGAGGACAGTTGGTGCTATGCAGACAGTGCACAAGTTGCAAAAGTGTTAACACTCTGTGTCAAAAACTATGGCTTGACCTAATGAAGCAGGCTAATTTTTCAGTTGATAATTTTGCACAGCCTGTGAATGATGTTATAAATATCCAAATGGCCTTTAGAGAGAAAAAGGTTCCCCACCCATGTTCTAAGGGGTCAAGAGGCAATTCAGCTCCTAGGGAAAAACACAGCACCTTGGGTATTGGAACTTTATAGAATGCATTAACAGACTCTTAACTATTGCTTTGAATAGTGTTTCATGCAGTTTCAGACAGATTGATCAGTATACTTGACAGAGCACTATTTGTTTGCCCTGCATTTATGAAGAGATTGTTTAAAGACAGACATGTTTGATCAGTGCCCATAGTTCAGAAAATCCTTTCATCACAGTTCAGCTTAGACTTTAATGTTGTAGTTTTTATAGGTTTTGACGAGTACTGTAAAGTTTATTGTCAATATTTCTTCTTGCTGATAACTATGATGGTCTAATGATATTAGTCCTTGTATGTACAGTCCTGGTTTTATTTGTTAAGTCAGACTTTGGTGATCAGATCATGGTAAGCCTGTATGATCTGCTGCAGTCATTCTTAGCTGCTGTTTACATCATCTTCTGTGTACAAGAATATTTCACATTTGGAACTGTGTATATAAGAATTTTTCCTAGGCTGAACATATTGTACTTATCATATTTACTGTCATTTACTGTTATTCTGACCATGCCATCAGCAGGTAATGATCAAAGACTGTGCATGTCAAATATAGTCATTAGCCAGGGCAATTGTGTCAAGTTTTTAACAGAGAACCAGTAAGATGACTAGCTGTTCTGACAAAAGATGTTCTAAATCTTATGATGGAATTTGTTTTTACTTGTGCTTTATACATTCATTACAAATTTCCTTACAAAAAACAATAATCTTCAACTTTGTCATCAAAACAGCTGAATATTTTGCCCATGGGTTTCATGCAAATAAGACAGTCTGCTGCAGTTGTTTTTTTTTTTTTAAATACTCCCAAGGGCCAAAGCAAAATCTATCCTCTATCCAATATGATATATTATTTGCAGGAAAACGGGAACATGATTCGACAGGTGGACTATGAAACTGTGACCACATTTGAAAGACAGTATGTGGATGCTATTCGCACATTGTGGGAGGACCCAGGCATACAGGAGTGTTATGACCGTCGTCGAGAGTACCAGCTTACAGACTCTGCCAAATAGTGAGTTAACTCTAGTTCTAGACAGAGAATAGCAGATCTTTTTTGTAACTTTATATAAACGAATGTTGTCACTCTCATACTATTCTTGTAACCTATGGTAAATTGGAACTTTTCTCTTACAATGTTAAGGCATATGCACTATGAAACTGAAAAGAGTTTGTGAATATAGATTTTACAGATGGTAGCGTGGATTTTCTTTTGGAGGGGATCTGACCTGTTCATGCAGGGAAAATTATTTGAATTATCAAAGGATTTGATTTAGTATGCTGGGTGGTCATTAAGTATTAAACTCTTGGACGTCTTATCCCATGATGGCACATCTCATTCAGTAATAGGACTTCTGGAAAGTGCATGGCTATGTTTTAGCCTGCATGAGTTTACTTTATTTAGAAATTCTTGCTTGCTTGTTGCCTTTTTTACTTTCTTGTGCTGCAAAATTGCGAGAGAAGTTTTTGCAGACTTAAGGTATTGCTTATATTGAAGTTTGGAAAGCATGTATTTTAATAGCTTTAAAACTGTTGGAAACTCTTAGATAAAGTGCATGTGCCTTTTTGTAGTGATGGGGACGATAGCATGATATATAATGCCTGAAGAGTCTTCGCAGTTGTATAAATGAATTGCAACAAGCAGTGGGTGAATAAATCTTTGAGAAGAATTCATGGTTTCATATAAAAAATTAAAAATGTGGCAAAGGTTTTTGTACTGGACTGAAGACAGCATGCACATATTGGCATGGAAGAACTTAACTTATGGTGATTAGAAAGCAGCTCTGTAAGGAAGTAATCAAGAACTACATAGCACAACATCAACACCACCACCACACACTTATACCTGTCACGCCCGCCAGGCCCTGTACAATCACAATTCATTTAAATATGGAAGGATGGTGACTGGATTTTGAAAACCTGATAGACTTTCATCTCTCTTTTGTCTCTCAGTTACCTAGACAGTGTGGATCGGATTGCCACCACTGACTACCTGCCAACATTACAAGATATTTTACGTGTCAGAGTTCCAACAACTGGTATCATAGAATACCCTTTTGACCTGGACAGCATCATATTTAGGTGAGATCCCTTGCAGTCCATTTTGTAAATTAGTGCCATATATTTTCCCTTAACCATGTTGACTCCATAATGTCATGTAATTTATGCATATAATAACTAATGCTTTAAAAAATATTTTAAGATTGTATTCTATTTTTTAATGATATGTTTTGAAATACTTAAGCATGCAACATGTGAAAAACAGTGTTTACTTTTTTTCAGGATGGTGGATGTGGGAGGGCAGCGATCTGAACGTAGGAAATGGATTCATTGTTTTGAGAATGTTACATCCATTATGTTTCTAGTCGCCTTAAGTGAATATGATCAAGTATTGGTTGAGTCTGACAATGAGGTGAGCACCCTTACCCCACTCACATTTTTTTTTTCAGATTTTGTAATGTTGTTTTATAAATATACACCATGGCTATGGCTATCCTTAAAGTTGCTTTTAATTGACTTATAGCAAAGATTTGCGTGAAATGAGGATAGTGAAAGTTCTTAAATGTTTTATCCATTGTAGTTTGGTTTTTTTAATAGATGACTTTTTAATGAAAGAAAAGTCTGCCTGCACATTATGTTAGAAGCAGAAGTAATTCCAGCTCTGTTAATAAGGTGGTAGTTGTCATATGCCTAGCTATTATGAATCAAAATTTTTAGTTAAATCTAATCTAGGATGTGTCCAATTAGATATTTGTCTAATGCAACAATTGAGCTAAAGAACATTAAATTTATTTATTTGCTGTAAGGTATATGTTTAGGTGGCATTGTGGATGCATTCATGGCCAAATGTTTGCCAAGTGACATTACAGCTGTTATAGGCTGTGTGCACGTTGTTGTTTTTTTTTAAGCTGGACTTGTTTCATAATTTAGTGCTTTAGTTATATGTTCCACCTTCAAATCACAATACTGTTGGTTTTTTTTCTCTTTGTATTATGCTGTTTCTGGTCTCATACTCCCTATACCCTGTAAAAATAATAATTTTTATTGGGATTTACAGAATCGCATGGAGGAGTCCAAAGCCTTGTTCCGAACAATTATTACCTATCCCTGGTTCCAGAACTCTTCTGTTATTCTCTTCCTAAACAAGAAGGATCTTCTGGAGGAGAAAATTATGCACTCTCATCTAGTAGACTACTTTCCAGAGTTTGATGGTTAGTGAGATGATATTAGGCTATTATTTGCATCCTAGATGGTTTGTCTTTATTTCTCAATTTAGATGGTTGGTAAACGAATTTTTAAGGTTATGATTCATTATATATAGATCATCTTTTATTGTCATTGACTGGCTTTTACATATTTAAGCATTTTTTATTATCTTATTAACAGATATTTTAGACCCTATTATGGATTTTTTTTTCATCATTTAGACCATTGGATGTTGCACATCTGTTTCTTTGTATACAAATGCATGAATACATCTGTGTGGTAATCTGCTTTGGTGGTTTTTTTTTTTCTGTAATTTATTTTGCAGCTTCTGGTCTGGAATATTTCTTCCTGTTGACTAGGAAAGGGTTAGGTGCAGACAAACATTGACTTTTGCTTATTAAAAAATTTACTTTGAGACAAAAATTTTAAAGCCTTTAACAGTAAATAAAGAAAGTTTAGGCATCAACAGGAAGATTTTGCTTGGTCTAAACTATGTGTTTCATCAGGTGTCAAGAAAGATGCAACCGCTGCCAGGGAGTTCATCCTGAAGATGTTTGTGGAGTTAAACCCAGACCCTGACAAGATCATCTACTCCCACTTCACCTGTGCAACAGGTGAGTGGCTGTGATTTTTGTGATGTATTTTGGCAATGACAAGGGAGATAGGAGACACTATTATACACAATATGACAAATATAAGCAGACATCTTTTTAAACCTTCTACTGTAGATCGTATAGACTTTTAACCAGTTTTGCTATATGTGACCTTGTTATGAAATGTGTGGTAGTTTCTGATGAGTTCTTATTTTTATTAGTACAGCCTGTGGTTTAAAAGGTCACCAAAAAAAAGACCATCAAGCACAGAATATTTTAGTGTGTTTTGACTGGCTTATGTTCCTTTCTGGATGTAGAAAAAAAAAGAAGCATGCTTATGAAGCACAACTGATTGTGCATTGGAACTGAGATGTATATAATATCACGACAAAGATAGCTTCCTTTAAACCTGTTAGAGAGTCATTAAAAATGTTCTTGCAAATGCAGTGCTTACTGACACGCAAACTTACTAAAGTGAGTGAACATTTTAAAACACATACATTATACTGGTGAGAAAGACCATTACAGTCATTAAACAGACTGCCTTATAAGAAAATACTTGCAGCTGTGAATTTTGTTTTTAAAGAAATAAAATCCTATGAATGCTGCCTATATCAAAAATGAGCAGTAGATTCTTGTAAAATTCTTATAGGTTTTAAAGATATAAATAAGGTTTTGATTACACTGTATATAGGATCAATGAGAAAATGAGCTGAGAAAAAAATGACTTTACCCTTATTCTTGCTTGGAAACTTTTTGCAGCACAGGTGAGAAAAAGAAACTAACAGACTGTGATTGTTGCAGACACAGAAAATATTCGCTTCGTCTTTGCGGCAGTGAAAGACACCATCCTGCAGCTGAATCTGAAGGAGTACAACCTGGTGTGAGATGGAGGCGCCCACCATGGCAGCAGCAGCATACATCTCCTCCGCAATTCATCGTCAACTTTGTGACAAGTGTCCTTGACCCTCACGTACATGCATTCACTTTGGATTGATGTCTGCCGGGCCCGCCCCCTTCCCCACCCTGTGTGGGTGGCCCGTCTGTCGTCACTGCAAGCTGCCACATGGCACTTGGCTGTGCCAGTGAGCCTGTTGCTTTTTCAGTCTTCTCTTCACCTGGCTGTTAGAGTGCTAGGCCAGCCTATCTGCCCACCCACGTCTGCCTGCCTGCCAGTCAGCCTTCTCAACCATCCACATCCGTTGAGTTGCACAGGATCTGTCCTCTCACTTGCCTGCTTCTATCTCCTGTTCTCACTTCTGGTCTTCTATCATTTCCTTTGGGTTGTCTGTGACACCATGTAACAATCGTGAAAATGACAGTTACTTTTCATCACCAAAGTGTGAAAAGAGGCAGATGCTATCTCCTGTGAGAATATTTATCTCTGACCAAAGGTCTCAAAGCAGCTGAGGAGTAGCAGTCATTGCATTTGCTGTTGTGGTCGGTGAAATGTGAAATTAAAAGAAAACAAATACATGGACACTATAGCCAGAAGATCTACTTGAAGGGGGTAGAAAAGCTGAGAAAGACATGGCACAAGACTGGTTGACAACTGTACCTTGTGAAAAATGGCAGGAAGGAAGAACTCACTAGGGTTTAGTAGTGTTATGTAGTGTCTACACACTTTTTCAGATAAGAATAAGTTAATTTTTCTGTACATCTTTTTTTTTTTTTTTTAACCCTTGGTCCTTCTTTTTTTTAAATTCATGAGGAAGGGCAGAAGGCAGGTGATGGCTTCCCATCTTGATGTTGTCTGTGGACTAGCACTCCCATGCTCCCCATAAAACTATGGAAAAAACATTCTTAAGGACTAGAAGTACTACATTGAGATTGCCTGTTGGGGGCAGCGGCATTCATGGTACCAGCATATGGTCCTGCACCAGGACGAGATCCAGCTTATGCATGCAAGGAACTTCATGAATGGCGTTGCTTTGATAGGTTTAGATATGTTAAATTAGGAGCATGTTTCAGAAACCTGACAAATTTTAAAACACGTGCAGTGAGATAAAGATTGATAGATCACTTAAGGCATTCAGTCACGTACTATCCCTAGAGTGGGTCTACATAAATTACCGTACTTACAGGAATTATATGCCTTTGCCAACCCATGGATCCTATCAAACATTGCAGGAACAGTCATACAGCTGAGGAGTTTGCGCATGCTACAAACTGAGTGTTTTTGCCAAAGCACAATGTTACAGCAGGTGTGTGGTAGTTAAAGGAAAATTTCTGCCTCTTCAGCTCCTTTCCTGTAACCTCCACCTGCCTTTTTTCTGATGTGATTGTTTTTGTCAGTTCTTGAGCAAGAATGAAGTGATTCACTTGGGAAGGCACCTTTTTGATCATTTACACTTTGATCTGCAGTGCCATCCTCAGCTGCCTCTTCATCTTCTTTCTTGCACAGCCTTTTCTTTTAATTAAGAAAACTTGTAAGAAACTATTTCTTAGTGCAATGAAATGTTTATAGTTTTTTAAAATTAACTAAAATCATGTGAGAAAAAGTAAATTTCGTATTGATATATTACCTTTGTTCTTCAGCGAAGACCTCACTGGGCTGGTCAATATAATGCTGACCAGTGTTTTTTCTGTTATCAGGACCTGGTAATTTTTTTATTGAGGATTTTCTTGTATGGGAAAAGGCTGAGATCCACTTTGTGCTTCTTCCTGTGAGTTCTGAGTTGTCTTGGCAGCATTGTGGGAGCAGCCAGGTGTGTTGAATTGTACTAAGTAGGATGAGAGCAAGAATTGCCATACACCACCCTGTGCCATCCCAAGTTGAAAGCGAGTGGAAAGTTCAGAGTATGATCCATGTTTTCTTTCTCCCCTTTTTCCCTCCCTGCCTCTCTCTATTGGAAACAACTTGTATTTTTTTTTTTATCTTTTTTTTTTTTTTGTCATTCTTTTTACTTCCTCTTTCTGGAATAGACCATGAATATGTGGGTTTTTTTTTTTTTTCCTCTCTTAATGGCAACAATGCTGTGGCTGGCGTGTGGGTGATGTGTGTCTTCATGCTTCGAGGAACTGAGCGCAATGAAGATCACAGTGGCTTCTTATGTCACAAGGCAGAAGAAATGTTATTTGCCTCAGAATGAAAGTTCTTTCAGAGGTCTGGCGCCTTTTGGTGCTGTGAATCCAAGATCATTTGTTTGGGCATCCAATTTGGGGAGGGACATGGGGGCAGGCCAGTATATGAAGGGGCAGAAATCATCGTGTTGTGTACAAAGGGAGGTCACCACTCGGATGCATGAGCAGACATATCTCTTGTAGCACCTAAATAAAGTTATGATCCCTTTCGCACATTAGAAGCTTGTGCAGTGGCTGTCATTTGGAGAGTAGGACAGCCAAGCCAAGAAGGGAAAAGGTACATGGGGAGGGAGCATTGTCTTATGCTATCAACAGGCATGAGCCGACCTATTCAGCGTAGTGTGCATTGTGGGATGATGCTGTTTGATATGTTACCCTTTCATTCACGGATGTTTTTGGTCCCATCTGGCTCTCACATTTGCTGGTCGGCGGCAACAATACTTTTTGTAATAACGGGTTGATGAAGACATACCTGGATATCCTTTTTTGCATTGAATCATTGATTAAATTTCTTTTCGTCCATTGTCAGATCTTGGCCCTTTTCCATCTTTTTGTTGGTTTAAAGTATGGTGCAATTTACTAGCACGCAGTGCGTCAGCCAGCGCACAAGTCACACAATGCGTATCTAAACGTGTTTTTCATTTGGTGGCTGCTTCTGCCAGGCAGTTTGATATCCTAAAGAAGGAGAAACAGATGGGAATGATTGGCGTAGAAGATATATACACATATATATATGTATTGACGAGTGGATTAGAAAGTATTAAAAGAGGTGGCAAAGTGTTAATCTGAATCCATCAGACCCATTAAGTTGCCACTGCAAAGGACAGATGCCAGTTTCTTTTCCTGACTAACGCTTGCTTCATGACTTTTTCCCCTGGTACCACTGTTGGTACTTATATGGTAGGACCGTGGAAGCTGCAACTGATTCTGCCTTCTTGACCAGCTCTCGCTTTTTGTGACTTTAATCCCTAGCAAGTTACTGATGTGAGTGGTGAATCTTCATGTTGCTTTGCTAATGCAATTGAGACAAAGTGGAGAAGGAATAGATGTAAAGCTGTTTCTGAGAGCATAAAAATTTCAATGGGAGACGAAAGCAAGAGGTGGAGGGTGGTAAAGGGGCAGCATGAACGTAACTGTTTCTTTCTTATGGACAGAGAACTGCCCTGGCTCTGGCATGCCTCTTATGATGTAATGAATGTGATTATTTGTATGAAAAGAATGAAAACAACAAAAATAGATTATGTACATAGTTACAGATCTGTTTTGTGTCACTGTAACCTGACCTGTGAATGACTTTGCTATACTTTTTACCACTTTGGACAGCTGTAGACCCAACACATTTTGTCCTGCGTCCTGTCTCCCATCTTCCCTCTATGAACAGTTCTTGAATATGTGGTTTTAGTTGTTGAATCCTTTTTGTGTTGCTTGGATGGATGCATGGACACGCACACATTTTCACACTTACCTGCTCCTTATCTGCTGTCTCCTTCCCCTTTGAGACAGATGCAATCTGGTTGGCACACTTTTTTTTTGTCCTACTTTTAGGTCTTAATTGCTCTTCTCTTGTTCTAAATAATGAACAATTTCTTTGTTGGCTTTTTCTCCCCTTCCTCTTTTTCCTTAAAGACAAACACCCCCCCCCCCCCATTTTTTTTTCTCTTCTTCCTCATCCCTCAACATCACCCCTCCCCCTTATTCCTGGTTCTAGTATTTGTGAGTCATCCTTATTTCCTGTTGACCATCATCCAGCTCAGCTGTCAGCTTGTCCCTGTAGCTTCGTGATGTTATCATGTTTTTGAGAATTTGTTTTTTATTTTATTTATTGATATATTTTTTTAAAAGTTGACCATAAGTGTTAGCTGGGTGTTGACACAATGTTTCAATACCACATTTCTGTTTGCCTTCTCACCATCCCGTTCACCTTGTTATGTATCTCTTGGTGTCTATTTGTTGACATTTTTGTTTGGTTGGTATTTTTCTTTGGTCCTTGGCTTTTGATACTGTGTGCGTGTACGATAATGTGGTTTCAAGTATAAAAATATTTCATGTAAGTGTGTACACATAATTACTCCTTAGTCGGTTTTGTATGTGCGAATGTGTTGTTGAGTATTACAATCTTCATGAAATGAATTTGAAGTATATTCATATAAATATTCTCCCAACTGTTTGTGAAAGAATTATAACATATAAATGACGAATGTTGGGGGAGTGGCGATTTTTTGGTTTTTATTCCTTTGGGTTGATGGGAAGGAGGTGACTTGTCTGACACGCAGAGTTGTTCTTTGGGGGTTTTTTCAATGTGTAGGCATTTGTACCTACATACTCATTGGATGCAGAAAGCATATTTTTGTTGTTACTTCGACCCATCTCCTGTTACTTGTGCTATGGGTGTGCTGCTTGACGATCTATTGTGTGCCGGGTATAAGACTAGGATAAGGAACAGGGACCTTTGCTGGTGAGACCTTACCCAGTGTTTCAGCTGGCTGCTCTTGGTTTGTTTGCTTCTTTCTTTCCTTCATGTCCCAAACAATTCTGAATTTGTGTTAGGTATCCTAGTGCATTTGAGCAGTCTATGGCATGACAGACTGATGATTTTCCTTTATGTTTTGGCACCTTTTGTTTCAATAACCCAGATTCTTTGATCTTAAAATGTGAATTCTGACTTCATATTGATAGCTTATTTTAGAGTGTTTTATTTTGTGATAACTCTTGCCTTTGCTTAAAAGTCTGCAAGCAGACAGAATGACAGTTGAGCTTTAAGTTTAAAGAGCAGATTCCTTTGGGAGTGGAGAGGTTGTTTTTTGTTTGTTTTTTTTTGTTTGTTTTTTTGTTTTTTGTCACAGTTCTCATTTCCAACTTGCAATACAGGAAGTCTAACTTCCTCAAGGGGACCATTACCGCTCCTTTGGGGTTTTCCCCTCCTTGTTCTCCTTTTTCAACTTATTTTTATGTTTCTGAGGCTCTGTCAGCAAAGGTCGGTTGTTTCACTTCTACTTATATCAGTACATGATTTGCCTGTCCCAGTTCAGTATATGTGCATTACAACACAAAAACTGTAGTTGTAGCTTAGCGTGGGCGCAGAGTCAGAGTCCAATTCCCTCTGCGAGCACAAGCTGACTCTTGGCCTGTGCGTAGTTGGCTGTTGTGATCTAAATTTCTTGTCCGCTGACTGTATCTGTACCAATGTCCAGAACTATGTGAATGAAGATGTGTGCATACATTTTTCACTATGTGGAGTGCTTGAATCTTTGTTGCTCTGATCTGTTGGTGTTATATTTGCTCTAATGAACTGGTTGGGATAGCTGGCTTAACAGCAGTGTGAAGAATATGTGACAAGGTTACTCCACTTATTTCTGGTACATACGAATGACAGATTGTTAGGACTGAGTGGAGTGTGAATGATATTTTTTCAGTGACCTTGTGAAGAAGAATTTCAATATTTAACTACAGAAGTAATAGCTTTTTCTCATTATATGGCAATTTTTCTCCTTCTGATTTGTATAAATCCATGTGTTATCTTTGCTACTAAATCATGTCACCAGATAAGGAAGAGATTTGCTTTTGAGAAGACCAAAATGAAAGGGATATCTAGGTTATTTTTTAATGAGACAGATTACATTGTATTGTTACTTTTTTTTTAAAGGCCAGTTCTTGTTGAAATGTTTAAATGCAGTCTATATGTAAGACTGTTACATGTTCAGTGCAACAAGCATATTTGCTGCAGTGCTTAGCTCTGTTATTGTATTGTACCCACAGCAACTTGACATGTAATCTTACATCTTTGTTGGGCCCTCAGTGCAGGTGGGAAAAATGTTAGGAGAACTTGTAGGTTAGATGAGAAGAAAAGATAGGGGCTAAAGTGTTATGCGTGTTTGCAGCTTTGCATGAGCACATGCACATATGCACATCTTCATATGTGTGTGTGGATATGTGAGAGAAAGAGTTTTATTTATTTTTTGCCCTTTTATCTGGTCATGAACGGTGCAATGAAACTTTTTGACATAAGGTAGTTCTTTGTTCTGATAAAAGGAGACAAAATTGTTCTGTGCTTTGCATTTCCTGGTAGACTTGCATGCACATACCGAGCACAGAGAGAATAAAATTAATCAATTGTGCTCATTGCCTCCCAAACAAACATTTTATTACTTACTGTTGTTCTGAAGGCTGTGCTCTTTCCAGTGACTTGGCACTACACACTTCATTGAGGTAGTTATCTTGTAAAGGTTATTCTTTAAACATCAGCATGCATCATTTGGTGGGCTGTAAATGGAGTTGTGAATTGAGGTCCCATTTTTAATTTTAAATCACAGCTAGTGAATACCATTGTAGTACTGGGGTGTGTGCAGTCATCATGATGTTCTCTAATCAGTAAACAACAGCCACCCTTTGCTGTATCTTCTAGTTTGAGTGAGAGGGCTGAGAGACAAAGAAGCTTCTGGCAATCTGTGATAAAAAGAAAGGGGAAGTTACAGGTAATGTGGCAGGCCACACGCGGTTGAGGTGGTTTTTCTAAAATGTTTGTATGTTAAATTTTCAGCAGTAGAAAGAAACTGGTAGCAGTAAACAATACATCAAACTCAAAATACTAAGTCCTTTTATTGGGGTTAATCAGGGTGTTTATAATATCAAGTTGCCTAACATCATTTAAGGGATGCCTGCATTAATAGTAGGAAGTGGGAAAAACTCTGTTAGTAAGTGTTTGCCATGACAAGTAATTGTGAATAATGTTAACCAAGAAAGAGTAAATAAAGGATGGAGGGTACTGATTTCTTAAAAACATTTTGACAAAAAACTGTTTTCTTCTTCACCTGTATTTTTTTCAAGTTACTGCAACAAGGAACAGAATGGTTATTGCTGTGGAACAATGAATTCAGATTTAAAGATGATTGAGTTGCGGGACTCTTGACAAAAATTTTGTTGCTGGCTGCCATGAGCTCAAACTTAAGAATCATGAAGAGCATATTGACGTACGCGATGACTTTATTAAATAGGTAGTCCATACAATAATGACTGTTTTGACTAAAATATTATGGCTTGAGAGCTGCAGAGATGACTGTCACAGTTGAGGATTAACAATATAAATAAGTAATAATTTCTCAGAAAGCTATTGTTTCATTACTATAGAAGGGAATTGTGTACTCTATACTCAATTTCAAGGAGATGGCTTTTTTCCTCTGTATTTTTAAAGAAAATAGATCCTTGTGAGATCCTGCATCTAGACTAAATATAAAGGGTTTCTTAATAGAGAAAAACATTTGCGAAGTGAGACAGTTAAGGTTCACATGTGTGTGTGTTTTTGTGCAAGAGAGAGAAGCAGTGACACATTCCGTGTTCGGGATGGAGATTGTGAACTCTCTCCGCCCCCCACCCCATTAAAGGACAAAAATTAATCCCTAGAAAAATTTGCTTAAAATTGGGGGAAAATGGCTATACTATAAGACAAATAATTGAGATATTTTATGAGGTGATAAGTTTTGTTTCTGGAGGGAATGTGAGGTTCACTGCAGTGATGAGAAATGAGACTCACATGTAATTGATTAATTATTGAGTTGTGAAAATAAATAGCTGCTTGTGAAGATATCACACATATGCCATGTAAATAATTTGTAAATGTTCACAAAATGCAGAGCGTCTTATTGTCTTGGTGACGTAATATGCCATGAACTCTGTGTTTCTGGTTTGTCAGATGTTTTCAATGGTTGGAATGCTTGAAGCATGTCCGAGCAGTCTCCTGCCTCTCTCTTGCTCTGTGCATCTCCTGGTCATGCATGCAGTGGGTTACAAGTGTGTAACCAAGTCATACCTCCACAATTGTTTGAATGGTTGCTAAAGAAGCATTGTGGCTGGGTATAGCTTTTGGAGTGCATAAGGGTGATATATGCTAACAGCTAGTTGCTGCTAGCAGCTTCACCTGTTGTTTTTAATCGTGGAGCATAGAATCTTTACTGTTTTGGTGATAGGCATTTAGCTGGTGAAAGGGAGTGGGGGAAATGATCACAAAGGACATGTTTGCACTATTATGCAGGCTACACAAATGATTTAACTCAGCTTTGCAAGTTACTGAATGCTACAGTCATCACCATCCCTTTTGCATGGTGACTAATCAAAGAAAGTGCAGGGCAGTTGCTGTTATATGGAAATCGAAACTTTCCCCCAAATTAACATCTGGGGGAAAAGTTAAAGAGACATATTTTTACTTAAAGTGGGGGAAAAAATCATTATTAGGGTCTATTTAATTTTTTATAAGCTGACATTATCTGCATTACAAAGGTGTCTCAGCAGCATGGCTGCTAACTGGTAGTAGTTTAAGTTTGTGTACAGTGAAATGGAGTTCCTGCCTCTAATAGAATGGGGAACACCAACTGTAGACAACAGTGTGTGTGGGAGGGAAAGTAAAAGAAATGGCATTTCTCTCAACATGACCCTATTCTGGTTGTCTGGGCTTCGTTGTTCAATGATTGTATCCATCCAGTTTTCTCAACATGACCCTGTTCAGGTTGTCTGGGCTTCATTGTTCAGTGGTTGTATCCATGCAAAGTCAGCTCCAGAGATATGCAGTGTTTAGAGGCCTTTACCAAGTCAATAGAATAATGTGCAATACAGATAGAATGTGTGTCTTTTGTTTTAAATGCTTTGTAATTGGACTTAGCTATATTTTCATTTGGGTTCTTGTTCAAGCTTTAGATTTTCACTTTATGCAAGACACAGTCCTTTTTATTTCATTGGAAGTGGCCATCCTTGCCCCATTCTAATATCTCATATCAGCAAAACCAATGTCAGTGTTATTGTGTCGACCTTTATTTTCTCATAATCATTCTTTTTCACCAAGGTACTACATTGGGGAACCATACTTGTCAAAACTAATGGAGTCTGTCAGCAGTGTTGATGGCCATCATTTGCATCACAGCACACCTATTGCTGGGATGTATGATCTCTCTAAGCATCTGCAACATATCTCTCTTCTACTTTTATATACCTTCCACTTGGTCTACTGATGTGAGATTACTAGGAGATGTAGGCTATCTGTTTACTCACTGTTGTGATGTGGGAACAAAGTTCCATTCAGATGCTTTCAGATAAACATGGAATTATTTCTTCAGCATTTCATTCGTGTTTTTATGTTGATATCATCACTATGTCCTCTTGTTCACTGGCATACATTGAAACTTGCCCTTCACCAGCGTGCACCTTTATCTTGATTTGGCTATTTGTGTGATGACCGCCTAGCACAGTCAACTGATGAACCATACCCCCACCAGCGCATCTAATCCATTGGCAGTAGTACTTGGCATCTTAACATGCACACTTTTCTGTTGCCTTTTAGGTATGGGTGACTAACATTGCCAGTCTTATTTAAGTATATGTAATGTGTGCAACAGCGTCAAAGTGTTCACAGTTTTTGTTTGTTGAGGTTTTTTTCCCCTTCCACCTTTAGCTCATGACAAATTGTATCATTTGCACTAGCATTGTAGAAAATGAGAGCACCAAATGTGATGTTTATTAGCTATAGTGAATCAGTTTTCAATCTCCCTTGTTAAAAGACAATGGGTCTGAGCATTTTTGGAATAGAGATGTTAATAATTCCTTTTGGATAAATGGCGGGGGGGGGAATTTGTGTTTTAACCTTACTAATTGGTGTAAATAAAATGAATCTAAGCAATTTTAGTTACCAGTTGGCAGGGGTTTGTAATCCACTGTATATAGAATTCGTATAACGATATTTCTGATGTACTTATGACAAATAAGGATTGGTACATAGTAGTTGAAGATAGGTCAAAACCAATCATGGCATCATTAATGCAGAATAACTCTTTCAGGGCACTCGGGTGATATGGTTCTCTTGCATGGTTTGCATAATGAAAGTATTTTCACCATGTTAACAGCAGCAAGAGAACAAGAGAGAGGCAATTGTCTCCTGTATGTTTACACCCTGTTTTTCTAATGCCATAGTCTACTGATTTTATTTTTCCCTTTCAGCCCTTTTCTCAAAACTGTATTTGAAAGTTGGTGACAGCAGCTTTTTTTTTCCCCCTTTTTTTTTTGGTAGAACTTGATGGTTCCTTCCCTATTCAGATTCCATGTTGTGCATTTGCTGTATCCAGATAGCTTTTGGGTGAAGAAATACCATGCATCTTGGCAGTGAGTGTGATGCAGCTACCACATGCCACTGTGCCCATGACCAGTGCTCACTTCAGTGCTAACACCTCAATACAGTGGGAAATGTTTGCTGCTTGTTGTCAGTGTCAATGAGATTGCCTTGATGTGCCTCCTAGAGTCTCTCACATAGATTGTAAAACCTCACACTGCCATGTGTTAACATTTGTCCAGTCTTATTTCCTGTTACAGTGAACTCGGTTGAGGGAGAAATTCAGAAGCATTGTCTTCTTTGATGTGAGGCATGCTAAGATGTGTATCATTTGTATGTGAAGCTGAAAACAATTGCTGCTCAACATATTGTGAATGCCCCAAGAAACTTGACTTAGATGGCTGTCACAGAACAAGTAAGCATGGCTTCCTGAGAAGCTTCATTTACAATGTCTACATAGGTGTGAGATTCAGCACAGGATTTTCTGCATTTAATAGTTGCTTCAACCCATAAGCAAAAATCTTGTGGGCATGCTTAGTGTATTTTTCAGGAACTTTTTTTTTTCTTCAGTTCTTTGGTTTTAGAAGTTTTAATTGAGCTGTAGTTTCTCTTGCAGTCATAGTGGTACTTCCTAGTGGGTATTAGCTTAAGGCAGAGTCTTAGGTGATCAGCAGATAAGGATCAAGTACAACTTGCCTACGATTTCAAAAATCTTGATGCCAGAGACTGAGAGGTGTCCACGGCATGATTTTCTGGTTTCTGTATGCAAGTCTGGCAGGGACAAAGAGAGAAAAAATCAATCTTTTAAAGGAGTTTTAGACTTGAGGAATCCAAGCTACCATTTGTAGGATACAGTGGACTAAAGGTCTGAGTGATATTTTCATGCCGTGTTGAAGGAAAAACTTTTCATAGTTTACACGCATGTTTAAAGTAAGATGTGCTTTGAAAAAGCTGTTTTTTAAACTGTTGACTTTGTGAAAAAGTTTTCAGAAATCATAATTTTGATTGCAAAGAAAGGTGATCTGTGAATTCTGTCTCTTGAGAGCAGCATACTCCCTATCTTGATAGTTGACCCTTTGGTCATTTACAGCCTGTGACAAGTTGGCCTTGGTGTGGGCTGCACAAGAATTCACTTTTTTTTGTTGTTGTTTTTTTTTGTTGTTTTTTTTTTTTTCATTCATAAAAGTGCCCATAGTGCCTCTTCACCTCTTAAATTTATGGGTATTTTTATGTGTGATAAGAAGATAGAAAAGGCTTATGTGAAGGACAGTTTTGTACTTAATATGTATTTTGACAAATTTTAAATTGATCATTGTACATCTCATATTGCACACCACATGTACCCACAGAGTAATTTAAGTAGACATGTTAATGGTGTCATACACATGAGGTTTTGAAGCTTCCTATCAAATTTCTTTGGTTCCCATCACTGGCAACATTGTAAAATGTTGGTCTGCTCTTTTTTATTGTCAACGTTTTTTTTTTTTTTTTTTTGTTGTTTTTTTTTTAATCATTTGTGACTAATTTTCTGCAGGCATAGGATTTCTCCTCTCTGTCACATAAAACATGAATCTCATTAGAAATTCTTTAACAGTGAGAGGAATTATCATTTTGGGGTTTTTTTTTTTTAGTGACTTTAAAGTAGTTTATTGCTTTGAAGTAGGTTAAGTAAGTCTCAGAGCTTTTTGAAAATGGGTGACCTTTGTTAATAGCCAGGTTAATAATATTTAAGTTTTCAAGATTTAGATTTAAATCAAAGAAACTACTGAGTTTTGTGTACGTTTACATGGCAGTATTTTTAAAGACCAAAACAATCTTCATATTAGATGCCAAAAACTATCGAAAGACCAAAAATCTGTGCCTTTGGTTGAAAACAAGTTAGGTCATTAATGTTTTAGGGATTTACATTTCCCCTCCATCATGACTAGGGATGGTGTCAGAAAGCCTTTACAGATAATAATTGTCTCCTAAGAGGATAACCATAATTGTAGTTGTGATCTTTCCAAGTTTTAGTGATAAATGTCAACTCGCTGGAGACAATAGAGTTGGGATTTGATTTTAAGATGCCATTAGTGCTTCTAGGTTAAGCCAATTAAACACATAATGGATTGATTATGGTTTCATGCTAAGTTAGCAGCTGGCCTTAATAGGTCTTACAGCTTGGTAAGGAGTTGCTAAGTTCTTGACTCTTGATCACAGCTATTTTTGGAGGCTGGAGTGGCACCATCTGTTGAATTTTCTGTTGATGCACCATTTATTCATCTTTGATTAAAGAATATCTGGGGGAAGGGGGATACCTTGGTGGCTGCTGAATCTTGTGTTTACTTTTTCTTAGCTTATCTGTTCTTGCTAGAGAGATGCACAGGAATGGGGCCCATTTGTTGTTTTGTTGGGGTTTTTTGTTTGTTTGTTTTTTTGGAGGATGGGTTCATTTTTTGTGGGGAGGGGGGATTCAAAAGTCTCCTAGGTTGGAGTTTTTTTTTCAAAGTTAAATGTAGAGGCTGTCTTTGCCATGCTTGGTTCTTTTTACAACTAGTGTCACGTTAACGAACTCTGGCGTTCCAGTTTGATACTGTTAGGTTCAAGACATGTCTATTTCCTTTTTTATTATGGAGTTTCACAAGTCTGTGATAATATATACATAAACCATTCAGCCTTCACACTCAGTACAACTTTTCAGCTGATAGGACATTTGCTGATTGTATATTTTAGTTACATTTCAGTTGGATGTGTATTATTTTGTTCTTCACTGTGTGACCCACAACAGAACCTACTGAGCAAAACTGGGTTCTTCACATTGCAGTAGCATCATTGATCCCATCTATTTTTATGACAGCATCTTGCTGCCTGATATAATTACTGTTAGGAATCATTGCTAGAATTCACGTTTTATCCATCTTAAAGCAGTAACCAGGGTTGACCTCTCCTCTCCCCCCCTCCCCCCAAGATGAGCACTTACGACAGCTGTTGTCAGATGGTAGGTAATTTTGTTGGGGGGAGAAAGTTTGAGAGTAGGTGTGTGCATGTTTTGTATTGGCAATCACCTGCTACTACATATTTGATCCAATGCTATTGTTTAAAGGACTTGGTATGTATGAGAATAACTAAAAAAAAAAAATTTTAAGGGTGGAGAGTTAAGTGTCCTTTTTTCCTTTAGATCCATTATTGAATGTCAACACTGAATGAGTTAAATGTTCAGCACTTCATATTTTAGCTTTGATCTGTATAGGAAAGACTTTCACTTAAGAACTATAGCTATTGGAGGTTTGTTTTTGTTTTTTGTTTTTTTTTAATTACAGGCACTGGTATTTGTTGTGAGATCTACCCTTTTCAGTACCTGTACTTTTTTCCTAAATTCTATTTCCACTTTTAAGCATGAAAGGAATGCAAGAATTAGGTGAGAGAAATGCCTTTCTGTTAGCCTGTTGACTTAATTGGTTTGGGAGGGAAGGGGGCAGGGCCGGGGAGGGTAGGAATGAGGAGTAAGAATGCAGTGATTTGGTTGTCATAGTTACTTTAAACTTCTTCAAAGGGGCAAGGGAGAACTGTGTGAATCGTTTAACAAGATGGTTAAGTTTTTGATCCTTTTTTTTTTAAGTTTTCTTATGAGAGCAATGCTTTATGGTATTACATGGGCAGTCTGTGGTCATGCTTTTTTTTTTTTCTTCTGTGGAAGTACATAGCTGTGAAACAACAAAACTGTTGCCAGACAGTTTTGCAGAGTAGTGTACATGAGGAGTGCAAGAAAGAGTCCAGCACGCAAGCAAGACCTGTCTATTGCTGTGAGTGCAAGTGGCATCTTGTATCTGTGGTTCATGCGTGTGGTACGATTGTGCTGGGTGCTTTGTAGTTTTGGTTATCCGGCCCTAGGTCGGGTAGTATTGTCTACACACATTGCTACAATATTAAAAAGACAGACTTTTTTTTTCAATGTTAACAGTGCTCAAAACTTTTGAAAATAAAACTTAGATGTACACACACACACCTACAACTTGACTATGTGTGTCATGTGATTTTTCTTTGAATCATTTGGAGTTTCTTTTTTTGTGTTTAAGGGATGAAAGAGGTGAAGGCTGCAGTGTAATTTGTCTTGCCCTCTAAAGAGGATAACATGATTGTAGTGTTTGATCTTTCCTGGTTTTCATGTCACACTCACACAAAGCACCTAACAGAAATGTTTCGGCAAGTGGTGGGATTGGACTTATTTTCAGTAAGCCATTGTTTTCTTGTATTTAAAAAAATTAATTTCAAAAACACAAACACAAGGCAACATTTTATTACAGATTCTACTCTTATTTCTAAAATAATCTGTAACTGCCTTAAACTGATGTATCTTGATATGACAGTAGACATGCAGTAACTAGTTTCAATAATGCAAGAGGCCGAAGCGATACTGTGACAGCATCTGAGGATAGAAAAAGAGAGGGGGTTACCTTTCTAAGCAAGGTGAGAAGTGGGACACTGATCCTGGCTTTTGACTTTAGTCGTGCAACAAACAAAATTACACAGTAATTTCCCCCCCTTTCCAGCTGACCCATGGCTTGTCACTATGACCTTACTGTTTAAGATATTTAGTAGTAGTAGTGTTTATTATTTACTGCTTCTGTGACATGGGCATGTAAGACCATTGGCTCATCACATGGCCTTAGACATCGCAAACCATTACAAATAAGTGTGGAAGAAAGTATGGTCTCGACATGCTTTTTAGTTGCAGCAAGACAATCCTGTCATGGATAGATGATCCTACACTATCGCAGCATTGTTTATACATCGTTTATATATTGTTTATACCTAGTTAAAGTGGCCAGAGAAAAATTCAAACCATTATGGAGTTTGTTTTTGGGTGGTTGAGGGGGTGATGATGTGGGGGGATCAGGTTTAAAAGCAATACCTGCTAAGCACTTCATTGCATAGTCTACTTTGCATAAGCACTAAAAACAAATATCAAAGTTTTGTTCACAACAAAGCTAACATACACTGTTGATGATTCAGCTATTTTGTGCCTTAAAATTTCAAGGCATCATGTGCTTTTTAACAAATATCCCAAGTGTTTTAACATTCTTGTTACAAAGCAAGGGCTAATTGCACATTTCTGAAACTTGACCTAACCTTGTTCTAAACAAGCAAATTAAGAAACATAAAGTTCTTAAATCGTGTTGTTTGCTGTTTCTTTAAAGCTGATTAGCAAAATAGATTTCATGCCTAAAAGTGTTTAAAATTAGAAATGTGCAGGTGGCCCCAGGCGTCAAAAATAATAAAAAGGCCATGAAGATTGTCTTGAGAAAGGTAACATTTAAGAAACAACATCCCATAAAAATTATGTTGCAGCAATGTATGTAGTAAGTATGGTGGTTCAGGGTCAACGAGATGGCAGAAATAACTGTCCAGGACGAGCAGAGAACAGAATGGGCATAACAGGTTCACCATAATAATCAACAATAGCCAATGAGCCCTGGCACACTGCAACAATCTCCTGTAAGTGTCTGTCACACACGCTATCGCAATAGTGCAGGTACAGGCTGCGCAGGCTGGTGGCATATGATGTGCTTCGCTGTGGCATGAACAGATCTTCAGGATCCTGAAAAGATTCAACAGGTATCAGTGAATGTTATCAACAAGTTCACACAAAAAGAAGGTAATGAACTGAATACTTCTGAGAACAGATAAGACAGGAAATTGGAAATGAAAATAGTGGTCTTTCGCTTTATGACAATTACAAGGTGAAAAGAAAGGATCGTGATCAATAAAGTAATTCCTCTCCCAACTCAAATTCATTACATACATTCACTAGTTTCAAACTTTGATTTCAACCACCATGCATATACTAAATATTGGAAAGGCTCTTCAAAAGTAGCACAGCTAAAAAATTACCCTTTTATCCAACTGTATCTTGTATCAGACACTGTGCTAAAATCTCAGATTTATTTAAATTGAAATGAAGATAAGTCTCTGCAATTTTCCTAAATAACCATCATTTATGCACACCTGCATAGCATGCAATGAAAATAGTTCTGTAAACATCCTAGTTCTGCTATGCAACTACAGTCAAAGCTACACAAACATTTCACATTTCTGAAAAGAGTTCAAAACAAAAGATTGCATGTGAAAATAAATGTGACTCAATAAAGCAAACACACTTCATCAGATGAATCAAGATCAGCAGCTGGTGCTGTTGCTTTCCGTACAAGTAATTTGTAACGTATCAGGCCTGACACTTACGCCACCGATCCAGATCTGAAGAAGAGAATTTTAAGTAGTCATCTTGTTTTTGCTATAACTTTGTTCAATCAAGAAAATAGTAACAAAGTCATTACTATAAATGTGCAGCAGCATGTATCTAGAAAAAAACTCCAACAAATCATGTCATCCTTTAT
Organism: Pomacea canaliculata; assembly: GCF_003073045.1. Lineage (NCBI taxonomy): Eukaryota > Metazoa > Mollusca > Gastropoda > Architaenioglossa > Ampullariidae > Pomacea > Pomacea canaliculata. Next base: position 23,219,975 of record NC_037591.1, on the reverse strand, counting down.
AATAGCAAGCCACCTGTGGGCAGTTATTCTACTGCCATCACAAGCTGCATTCATTAAGCATCACACACTGTTCATGTTCTGTGGAAAGTGATAGCCATGAGCAAAACTGCATATAAGATTGCATTTAACGCTTGCAGGAATGGCAGGATATGTTTTTTAATCAACATCATAGTCCTTACCTGCAATTATGGGTAAAAATGAAGCTGATGTGATGCGCTTTAAGCCTGTAAGCTCTGCGGTGTGCAGCCAGGGACATGACACAAGCAGGGCATAGATTGAAGTGTCTGTCAACTCTATATGGAGAAGGCAAGTTAAATTAATGAAGACAACATTAAAAATAAGCAAGAAGGTGTCAACATCAATGATGCTTCTGGTAAACTCTATGTTGTTAACATTCACAGAGATTCTTACAAAGATTTCTCCCTGCTGTTATTCTTTTGCCTGTACTCTATTGCATCACACAGACATCTATACATGAACACTTTGGGGTTTGGTAAAAAACATTTACTAGCTACATTTTACATGACCCTCTTAGCTTCCTAAGCCATAATGAAAAGTACATTCTATTAGCTGTCGTCTTGCATGAAAAAACTCAGAAAAAAATAAAATTACATTCACGTTTTAAATTATGTATGCCTTAGATGCAGTGAGCATTGCACCACTGCCACTAAACATTCAGCATCCGACTGAACATTGATGGTTTAGACGCAGTCACTTTATACCATTTATATCTTGAAATGAGACTGAGACTCGATCAGACTCACATCAAAGTCACAATTTGGATAATAAATGTACTTCTTACTTGACCTTCTAAATTGACCTCCAGCTTGAATCAAATTATATCATGAGTTAACAAAATAATGTTCCTCACCTGAGTTCCAGCTTAGATCCACTGATTGAAGCTGTTCCAGGCACCCAACAAGGGCTGCAACTGCAGCATCAGAAATATCTAACACACAGGACAGTCCAAGAACGGTCAGCTGTGTGCAGTGAGTTGCAATGATTTCTAAAGTGTGATCGCTCACAGGGCACTGACGAAGGTTGAGGCGGGTAAGCTGTGAGCACTCCCTCAGTGCAGTGTTGAGACTGTACTCCTCAATGTTCTCACACCAGGCCAAGTCAAGAACACGAAGCTAACAAAAAAAAAAAATAAATAAATGCCTAAAAACAATAAATGCTGGCAGCAATGAAATAAAACAGAAAACAAGGATGTATGAAAAACAAAATAGCTGGTGACTGATGCATGGAAATGTATATGGAAACTGAAAGTGACTAACAATTGTGACAATTTAGGGAAGGTATAACAATGACACACATCAAGTCATACTGCATTTCTGTAATGCCACAAAATGGGTACATTCCTATAACATTTTCTTGAGCATATAATGTGTGAATGAGCACTCATATGGCAGTGGTCTGTATGGATGAATGAAAGCATCCAATTCATATTTCTTTAAGCTACTGCTTTAGGGCCCTTCTTAACCACACTTCTTTTTTTCTTCTTATACGTTCAATGTCTGTGAAGTAAGATCCTCAGCAAAACTAGGGATGCAGCAAAGGCTGTTTATACTATGATCATGTAACACCTGAGGTTCACAAATACTCACATGTTCTGCAATCCTGCCAATGCTCAACAGAAAGGGGTGGGAGACACATGTTTCTGACAGCAGCAGTTCTTCTACCTTTGGGTTATTACATAATGGCAGTAGTGCTGCATCTGTGAGGAAGCATGCACCTGTCCCACAAATTCAGGCAGTATATGTACAGCTATGTACAGGCATCTTTTTCTATAGCATCTCACACAATGCACCTGACTGCATGCATTAAGAGAAGAAAGAAGTAAAAGTCTAGGTATATCAGTAAGAGCAATTTTATTTCCCATAACTCCACACACACACTGCGTCTGACTGCAGTAAAAGAAGTAAGTAAAATAAAACTCTACTATATCTTTCTCTTTCTTTTTCTTTCTTCTCTCCCTCTTTCCCCTTTACCTTTAAAAGTCTAGGTGGAGCTATTTTCTTCTCTCAGATTTTTAATTAAAAGAGACAAAGAGAAATCTTCTGTAGTTAGCACAAATGATGCAGAGAAAAACTCTTTAACCTGTAAGGTCAATCTTTGTCAGATTTTTACAGGTGCTGAGTAGTTGAAAGACACTGCTATTGGCAAGACTTTCAGCTGCATCCACTGTCAGCTCTTTCAAGTGTGGTAACCGATGTGCAACAACATCCACCACCTGTTTTGAGTAAGCATCCATCACTAATGTTGTTAATGCCAACATACCGGTAAAAATCAGATGAAATATATGCAATCTGTCAATAAAAAGATATATGTGCACACACACATACGCCAGAAAAAGGACAAGAACTCACCATGTTTATATCAGGGGAGCTCTCAGAACACAAAATGATGAGACTACACAGAGCAGAGTTGGCAGATAGGCACCTGTCAAGACATGCTACTCCAAGTGAAAGGTTGCCATGACCTTCAAAACACCTTGATCCTATACACAAATGCTGGAGGTTTGGTATGAATACAGGCTCTGTTTCCATCAAGTCGGTCACTATAGATTTGCTGTCTGCCATCTTTTCCAGAGAGGATACTGGTGCCACTTCTGATGGAATCATGCTTGTCACCTCTACTCTTGTTGATGAAACATTCACCTTGACTCTACCTTCATCTGCTTCTGATGCTGATGTTGTTGCCTTGGCTGTGTTTGTCACCACTGCTATCGAAGGCAGCTCTGGCTTGACTATATCTGCATGATGGTCATCATCTGCTGAGGATGTGGTAGGCTGTGATGTGTGGCTGTCGCAAGGCACAATCACTATTTCAGTGGCTTCCTCTTTAGGACAATCAGATGTGCCAGATATGGACTTTCCAGTTTGCACAGAGTTCCACAGCTGTCTCTCACTGCTTACAGCTGTGTCACTGGGAAAGCACACAGTTTCACCAATCTGACCTGGGCTGTGTAGCTGGTATGTCCTGCAGGGAAGACACGGAACTGGTACTAGACTTCTGGCTTAGCCTGCTGGTTAGTGTTTGGCTAGGTGGTTCCAAGATGGTTGTGGCTTCATCTGAGTCCTCTAGCACACTTCTCTCTTGGGAGTTCTTTCCAACCTGGTCACATGTTTCTAGGACATGGGGAATTATACCACACTCTTGTTCCCCACTTTGGACAGAGCTTTGAGGTAAAGCACTCTGTACAGCTGTATCCTCCAGAGTCCCTACTGTTGATTGCTCCACAGCCTTTGCATCCTGTCTGCTGCTGGAGGAACAGAGCAGGAACTCTGATGAGATGGATGTCCCATGCCCTTTCAACACTGCATGCCCTTCAGATATCCCAGTCTCTTCAGATGTTGTCTGTCCTTCAAAAGTCACCTGTCCTTGAGATTCTAAACCCTGATCACACTCAGGCTTATCAAAGACATTGAGAAATTTTGCTTTTATCTCATTCTCGGCTTCAATGGCTTCTAGATGATGACAAATGGTGTGAAAGCTAGAGAGTTCCTGACGCAAGGAACTGGTGAGGGTGGGATCTGCTCCAAACGATTTCTCAGCATCTAGCATAAACTGCACAGCAGCTGGTAAAGACAAAGCAGATAGGTACAGCAGGGCTGTGAAGTCCACCTGCAAAAGTTTAAGCACAACATGCAGATTGGTTATGATGCAAATGAGATGCACCTGGTACAAAAGAAAATCATGCAAAAGGAACTAAACTTATGCAGGCAAACTTATGGCATGAGACATAGTGCACACATAGTCCTGAAATGAACCTCTTAACAGGCTTCTGGGCTAATATATATGCTGGTGTGAATGTACACACATCTATCTATGTCCTGAAAGATTTACAAATAGATAGGGAGCTTCTTCAGTCCACAAAAGATAATTTGTGCTTTCTTTTTAATGTTTTAGTTTGTCTTCATCTTATGGTTCACCAGGAATGATTGCCATATAAACCAAATCAAGTCAAATTGAGGGGAAAAAAATGTAAAAATCTTTGTCTGTATGTTTTTCTTTGTAACACCTCCATCTGTTCCTATTAATTGAACAAACCTGTTAGTTACAAACTGTTAGAAGAGAAAGGATTTTTTGACTTGGATATTTTTCTTATCACCACCTGACTTGTGTATGTATACTCATACTCTTCTGCTCAATAATATAAGAAAAAAAGAATACCAAAAAATTCACAAAGAAAGAAGAAATGAAATTAGAAATATCTGCTCTCAAGTCTTCCACCCATGATGATTATAGAAAGTGTCTTCTACAAACAATGCAATAAACAACATTTTAAAAAAAGCCTATGAAAATAGAAAAACACAGCTCAGATGGATATAGGAGTAACAAAGAAAATGTGAAGTGACAGCTATTCAACAGAATGCCTCTCACAGACAAAGTTATGTAAGCACAGGACTTGTTTACAAATGTCTTATCTCTAGGGAGAAAAAAATACAACAAACCTTCTTAAGAAACTGCAGTCAGTTTTTAAAAAAAAGACAACTTACACCAGTCCAAGAGATGTTAAGACTTTGTAAAGTGTTTCCTGTCAATGAACATAGATGTCGAACACCAGTACTGGTCAGCTGTGAACAACCTGACACATCTACACTCACTAAAGAACATGCACACTTAGAATCTGATCCTTGGAAATGCTTCTGCAACAGATATCTTGTCAGCATATATTTTCATCCATGCAACTTCCGTTATGAAATTCTTTACAGGTCAAACATAAGCTAGGGATGCTGTTCATAATGGAAATGTTAACATCTTCAAAGCTACATTAAATGGGAGAGGTGAAAGTGTGTGTTAATTAGACATTAACTAAACTGACTAAAATGATACTGCATATTTGACCTCCTTCAGAGCAAATGTGAGAATATTAACTGTGTAATCTTGTAATGAACTAAATCAAATCACTGAAAAAATGTGCTTAAGTGAGTTGTAAAATACCAGCCTTAAAATAGAGAGAGTGGCAAAAAATTTAAACTGAATATTCTTCCTTTTGGTAACATTTTTTTATAAGCAGGTCAACTAAAAAGTTAAAAGAAAATAATTCATTAATTACTTTGTTAAATACTTCACGCCTCAGCTGTTTGCTAGCATCAGGAAGAAAGGCAGCATTTGTGATGTTTGTGTTGGCAACATTCAGATACCTCAGATAAGTAGCTTCTCTAAGAATTACCTAAAGCAAAAAAGAAAAAAATGTATTGTTCTCATTATTGCTCATTCTTTATGATAGTTCAAACTATCCAATCGGCATTGCTTTGTTATGCTCAAGAATAGAAACCTATTATCACTAAAAGCTTAGTGAACAATAATCCCTTTAGCATAATTAGTGAAAAAACAGGCCTTGTTTTACAGAGTTTTCTGCCACTCAAGACACATGGATGGAAGGAGCATGTTCCCGTTACGTGACACAAAACTTCAAAATGATGTAAATACAAAAATACATTAGGAGAGACTGGAAGAGGTTATGAAGAGGTGTCCTTTCCTAGAGTGAGTACTGTTTCCTTGTAACTTGTGCTGTCATCTGATTTCTATTTAATCCTCTGCATCATGTTCTGTGAGTTTGCAGATTGCTGATGTGTTGATTGGAAATGTGAACTGCAGGTGAAATACTTTTTGAAACAGTGAATAAACCAGAGGGAAAATTACTTGTTTGGTATATAGATAAACAATTTGGCAGGGAGACTGGTAGGAACACAGGTAGATATACATGAAATTGCTTTTTCACTTCTCTCTCTCTCCCTGCCACCTTTATTCCTGCCCTAACCCATTTGTATCAATAGTTTCTCTCCCTCACACATACAATCTCCACGATACTTGACATTCAAGGAAGAAGTATGATATGCTTTATCTGCTAGCTAACTGGGGGCATAAAAATATGTAATGTGTGATTTTCTACAGATTTTGGTAATGACCGGTTATTCTAAGAAGTTGGTGTTGAGAAACCTTTGGTGATAAAATTTAGAGATCGACGGAGGGACATCTGTTGTTAAAAATGGTGTGCTGGCATTCAAAACAGGTCTTAATTTGATATGTATAGTAGTTTAAAAAACTGTAAAGAAAAACAAAAAAAGAAAACTTTATGCATACTTTTAAATGGGAGTACCAGAAATAAACAGTTATACGAACAGTTTCTCACCAATGTCCCTTCTGCCCAGGTATGGTAAAGGATGGAGTTCGTGTTTTATGTACATTATGTACATTTTACAGACTTAGGAGATAAATACTGCAAGACACTGAAGGAAAATGCTCATTAGCACTAATGAGTTGAAAATTAGGCAACATTCATGACACTGGAAAAATGTCATTTGACAATAAGTTGTTAATTTTTTTTCTGTAACCACTAGCCAAGATAATTTTTTTTTTATGCTGTAGGGTGAGAAACTGTTGGAATGTTCATATTTGGAGGTGAATATGCATATATGGCGATAAGAAAAAAAGAGAAATAGAATTAGTGGGATAGCCCAGACTAAGGCTGGTATTAGTGGTAGATAAAGTAGGAATTTATTTATGTTTATTCATGTCTGTGTGAGTGTGTGGGAGCTTTTAAGCATTTCAGTAAGCAGATGACTGTGTGTTTATATTTGTTTGTGTGTGTATGTTTTGCTACCTGATGTACAGACATTTTGAGAAGTTCTGCTCTTTTATTCATAATTTATTTTTAATGTCAAGCCACATAATATGACATAAATATGGCCACACTGAGTGAATTCCAACACTTTTGCTGTTGCCAATATGCTTAAAGCAATAAAATGTGTCATCTCTCTCTCTCACACTCTCTTTCTTGAACTCCAATAAGTAGATTTACACAAGTTCATTGCTACAAACCAAATTAATACCATTTCAGCTTACATGGACATTTTGGTCACTAAGAGTGACACAGGAGTCCAGGTCAAGCTTCACAAGGTGCCAAAGATCTGAAGAACACAATGACACCAACTGATCCATTTCTAGGTGCCCACACTCCCTCAGAGACAACTGCTGCAGATTTCTGCACCTGTGGCCAGTATATCAAGCACACAAAAATTTGTTTCAATATTCAATGCATTGAATCTTGACCAAACTACTAACTGAAGATAAAAAAATACTATTATTATTTTTCTTTTATCATTCTTTATAAGCATAAAAATGAATAATTAAAAAACTAACAAAAAGAGATAGCGGGGGGGGGGAGAGATGAAAAAATGGAGTAGATTATGTTGTGGAATAACATAAGGTACCACAAACATAAAAGATATTTTTAACATGGTTTTTATTTCTCTTTTACATATCATACCCTGTATTTATTAAATAGCTTGCCTTTTTAGTACATGAAGAATATCTTGAGGTGTTAATTTTATGCATTTTACAAGACTCAGATTTCGGAGATGCTGAGGTGCTAACGCTGTAACCATCCGTCCTGTCACACGATGTGGGTACATCTGCAAAAGAAACTGCAGCACGCCTTCCAGCTCTCCGTCGACTTGCTGAAGCCATGGTGACAGGTGGCTTGAGTTCAAGACATGAAGTGCACAGACCAGCTTTGCGATGTATTTCAAAGGCAACACTCGATCCATGATCTAGTGAATATAGCCATGGTGATCCGAATCTTGCATATAAATTAGCAGACAGCATGGAAAAATCTAAAGAAGAAAAATATAAACATAGACAACAATTTTTAAGCAAACCATCTATTTAAGAAACCATGATTCTTATCATTAACTCGTCAGTCACAACTGAAAAACAAAACACGCTCTCCGCGAGCTTCTGCGTTGCTGTGTGTCAGACTTACACCCCCTGAATGACTATTCCGCAGAACTGGGAATAGTTGCCAAACGACTAAAACCTTGTAGTTTTCATTGAAAAGTTTTGACTAGCCTTTTTTATCATGGTAAAAATCATATCAATTTATTATTGAAATTACTTATGACTTATGGTTTACCATTATTTCATGCCACGCCCATCCACGCGCGGTCCGCACTCGGGACTCTTCGAGTCATTCTCGGGTGGTCGAGTTTTGCATGTGTCGATAGCCATCAGAAGCGGAGAGTAGTCAAATGTCCAAACATAAAAGTATATAATAAGAAGACACTGCATGTAAACTAAACCCGAGAATTAGTTTTAATGCCTCCAATCTGCGACCACTGCAATGATTCAGGAACTTAACTGCACTAAGACATGTCAAATTTTAATATTTAGTGGCTTGTTAGCAGGTGTTTGTTACACCGGTGATAAAATCGTTTTCAGCGTTGCTACCTCTGATATGTTGCGGCGTGCAGCAGCTGACAGCGCTATACATGGGCTTATTGGTCTCCTGTCTTGGGCAGTTGTGGTGTCTCCAGGTCTGAAGTTTGATACCTGGCTGTCTTGTGGACTGTGTGGACTCTTAGCATGTTCCGTTGACATTGACCATTTTATAGCATCAAGATCTCTTAATCTAAAGGTAAACATTCATAAAATATCAGCACTTTAATATACAGTGTTATGATAATGATGACATGGTAGAAAGGTAAAGGTCGGCTCCTAACCTTTTGAGGTCGTTGGGGAGTGAGATGTTAGAGACCTCATTTTGGGGGGGTCAGCTTTATGTGAGGACTTTCTATCTACTCTTCACCCGTATCTTACCTTCCCTAACACTCTATGGGGTCAGGTGCCTATTCCTGACTTTTGGGTCAGGTGGGAAAAGTAATCAAATGGATATAGGAGTAACAAGTATGCTTTTAATTAAGTTTGCTGTGCATTGAACCAGCCTTCCGCTCTTAGTGGAGATGCAAGTTCTCAAACCATTCAGCTATGGGAGAAGGGAGGATTCAAACAGGATTTTTTTTTTAAATTTACCATCCCAACCTAATTTGAAATTCATTATTTTTTCATTTATTTTAAAATTAAAAGAAATGCACTTCACATTTTGGCAGACGGGCTGGTCTGCAGGCTGTACTTTGCCTACCCCTGATATGTAATAAATGTGTGATTTTTCTAGCGCATAATCATGCTCACGAAAGAGCATGCTCTCAGCATTAACAAGTGAGAGACATGGACAGAATATGAAGAAACAACTATAAAGACAATAAAAGACAAATATAGAGGACACAAAGAGGAATTGAAGAATAAACAGTAAGGATTGAGTGTCATAAATCTGCATTAGAAGATTCACAGGCAGATTAGTCAATTTGACAATAATTACCACTCTTGACAACTGTGTTGACTGGTGTAAGGAGTTATGTTTTAAATACATAATTTAGTTTATTCCTTGTTGCTCCTTTGAAGAGCATAGGGCTGCTACAACACCTCACCAGTGGACCCAGTTTATATACATATATACTCACTATATGAAAGAATAAGTGCATGAGACATATTTTAATTAACTGATGTATTATGGTATAATCTTTTATTTTTATTTTTCTTTTTTTTTTGTTAGGGTGCCCTGAACCTAAAGAACCGCCCATTTTTTCACTCTACCACCTTGCTGTTGATTGTAACTGTGATGATATGGCTGATGGCATCAATCCTGAAATCCATCAAGTTAAAGAAGCTAACACTGATCTACGCTACTTCTTGGCTTACCCATCATCTTAGGGATGCAGTTCGCCGTGGACTCTGGTTCCCTCCACTAGGTAGCTCTCCTCCTGTTCCAGAAGTTTTACATGTTAGTGGTACTGTTGTCCTTGCATTATGCATGCATTTATTTTATTCTTTTTATTTTCAAAAGCTGGCGACTGATAACCTTCTAGTAATTAAAGGTGATAATGTGTGATATTTTGGATTTTTACCATGCTTCTACATTAGTATAATTTTGTACATGGAATTGCAGTTGGAGCTGGCCAATTTTTGTACATGTTTCATGTACAGCTTTAATGTTCTAAATGGAAAATAAGTGAAAATTTGGAAATACTTTCACATCTTTGTTTTTAAAGATAATCTAACATATCAAAGAGAGCAGAACATAGCTAGGTCACCAGTAGGTTTTGTTTACTTCAGGTCTCATTGCAACATTTTTGTGCATTATTGGGTTAAGTATTGAAAGGTATGCTGTGCATCATCTTTGTTTCACACAACTGCTAGTCCAGAATTATAAGGAATTATGTGCATCATAGCCTTTGTTTATTGCACTTGGCTTTGAAGCAGAGAAAGGCCCAGGCCCTGCAATCAGAGTTTTAAGTTGGGTAACCAAGAACTGTACCTGTAGACTGCAGGTAAGGCTCCATCAGTTTCTCACTGCTGGCAGCTTTATTTTCCTGTAGTCTTCCTTATCTCTTCATGTAAAAACCCACTGTTGCATACAGATGAAGAAAACAAACAGCATACATCGAGATGTTTAAACAAAAATGACAACTTTTGGGGTATGTCTTGAAGCTCAGGTTTGGGGAGGAGGCAGACTCTTGTGGACCTAAACTGCACCATGTTAAAGAATTGAAAGCTTCAGTGTCTGTACAACTGAGCACATAACAAGTAATGGAGCACACTGTGGGGCAGGCATTATAAGACAGAATAATGGCCACTACAAATATTGTGGATGTCTTCCAAGTATTTATGTGTAACCATACAGTTTAGCTGTGCAACAGTAAAGTCATGGATGAACATAGGTGGATTGATGACTGCCGAGACCAACACTTAGCCTCTTTCGAAGTTCTCCACTGTTAGTCTCGGTGAGCTTAAACCATGAATGTAACTAAACCGGAAGCTTTGTGCACACCAGCCTAGCTTGTTCTAGTAGTTGACTTAAAAAAAAAATCGTCTGCAAACAGTCCATTAATACAAGTTCGTGGTTAAGTACTTATAGTCTTACAGAGATGATTGATTGTCATTTGGGAGATCTCGTCTTGGGCATTCTGTTCTTTCTCTGCTGATGGCACCTTGTTAGGACTGGCTGCTTGGCTGTGTTTTAGCATTAGTTGTTAGATCAACATTCAGAGAGCCTTCTAACCCCTACTCCAACACACACACACTCTCTCTCCAATATCAACCTCAAAGAAGTTTTCTTGCAGTTTAATCTTTGATCCCCATGCAACTGATAGATCATTGAGAGAGTGCTGCTCAAGGCAGATGTGGCTACTCCCTAACTTCTAGTCAATCTAGATAGTTGCTAGCAGTTAGCCTTCAAACTCTACATTTATTGTTTTAAAAAAACCTGTTATAAAGCATTTATACTAAACCAACCTCCTGACCTAACATTGCTACAAGTACAATCATAGATGGGAAGTACTGCTAGGTGCAGACTGCATATCTTAGAAGGTTTAAGGTCTCTTATATATACAGGTAGTCCTCGGGTTACGACGGTCTCGAGTTACGTCGTTTCGTGGTTACGACACTCATTCCCACTTACAGCGACAGTGATAACAAAGTAACGTAGTGGGCTTATTATTGAGATGGAGAGATTATTGGCGCTTTGGTTGCAAGACCAAAATCAACGCCGTATCCCTGTGAGTTTTATGGTTATTCAGGAGAAGGCTTGGCGACTGTCTGAGGCGTTGAAAAGAGTAAAGGTGGAAGGAAGTGAAAGTGAAAAATTTGTGGCGAGTAGGGGTTGGTTTATGAGGTTTAAGGATCGTGCCGATTTCCATAACATTAAAGTGCAAGGTGAAGCTGCTAGTGCTGATGAGAAAGGAGCAACTGAGTTTCCTAATGCATTGGCTAAGATAGTGTTCAACGTGATGAGACAGGCTTGATGTGGAAACGTCTGCCTAACCTAACACTGTTTATTACTGTTACAGCACTTACAGTATATTCTTATTAAACGTACTGTACTACAATTTTTTACTGTACTTATGTTTATGATAATTATGTAGGGTACTGTGTTAGGATAGGTGTTGATGGCTAAATATTTGCAGTACTGAATTATGGTACAGCACTGTATGAACGTATGATCCGACTTACGTCGAAATTCGGTTTACGACGCCGCGTTAAGAACGGATCCCCGTCGTAAGTCGAGGACTACCTGTACATAGTTTTTGAATGCTCTTAGGAACAGCAGCTATACATAAGAGGTAAAGCTCACCCTTGGAATGGTAGGATGTTTCCAGTTTATGACTTTATTGATGATGATGATGATGACGATGATGATGATGATGATGATTGATGATGATGGATAGAGGGAGGGAGGGATGGATGATTGATGGATGGATGATGGATGGATTGATGTTGATGATGATTGACAATGATGAAGAAGAAGAAGAAGAAAAGCTCTTGTAAAGTGAATCTATGTAAATTGCTCATTGCGTTGGGTAGCATAGTAATACACTAAACATTCCTATACCTCTCAACACATGCATGAACACTCAAATAAATGCGTACAAGACTGTACATGCACATACATATAATTTAGTAATCAGAGAGTAATCTCTGGACAGCAGGACAAGTATGGTTACAGAACTTGTCAAGGATTGAAACATTTCTCCATTAAGTCCCATAACTTATCCACTACAAGGAGGTGGACATTTTGACAAATTTAAGTACTTGGACACCATCTTCTGCATTATTATTGAGAGGTAGTCTGGTGTGGTGGGTAGGAATGTATCATGCATGGTATTATTGTTTATTGCTGATGTTATACTGTGTGGCTCTGCTCTCACCCTTGGTTCCTTACAGAGCTGCTACTAATTGTCATCTGGAATAAATGAAATTGTATTATGATGAGTGTGTTCTGTGCTGTGCTCATTGACATCTCATAACTGGCAATATAAAGATAATGGTCATCCCCTTCATTTTCATGTTATTGGAGGTTTATGATACCTAGCTGTCCTGGGATCCAAGCATTATGTAAGGAAGGTGCTCATCTTGCTATTCCCAACCCTCATTGGAGTGTAAAATGCCCGCAACTCGGACTACTTGAAAATCTCTAAAAAATATGATGTCAACCGCCGGATGCCGAAACCCGGGATCGAACCAGGGACCTTTAGATCTTCAGTCTAACGCTCTCCCAACTGAGCTATTTCGGCTGACGAATGACATTATATGATATATCATAATATTATTTAAATAAAGGGTGTGTGTCCTTCTAAAACCCATTTTGTGTTTTGCTACATTTGTAGAATCGCTATGACTCAAATAACTATCGTTTTAACGATATACTACAATTAAAATGATTTCAAATAATATGTTTGCAAACAACCTTTTTTTCCGTTCACCCGACCAACTTTGCGTTTTAACATTTCTCTTAAAGGTATTAACCTATAACATCATACAAGCATTTTGTTCTTAACTTTTCTTTTTTTTTTTCTCTAATGACCAGTATCTAGATCATGGACGTATATTTATGCTCGTGAGATAATAATTTATTCTACACATGCGCAGAAAAAGTTCCCGCTAGGCGGCGTTCTTTCTAGCCGACGCCATCTTTGGAAAAACGTTAAGAAGAAACCGGCGCAGTTCTATCAGTATTGTGTTTACTATAAAAGTTCGTCGTTTAATATCGACTTTATAACGCAAAACCATGGCTCAATTTATTCAAGTTCTTGAAGACGTAAATGATGAGCCAATAGAAATACCGAGTGAGAGTGATGGCACACTTTTACTAACCACGCTGTCTGCACAGTTTCCCGGTGCGTGCGGTCTGAAGTACAAGTCGGAGACTGGAGCATACAGAGGAATTCGCCTTGCTGATGGAGTATTATATCCTCCTGATGGAGTGTGGGGAAATCACCAGTACTTAGCAGTCTTTCCTAAGAGTGAGTAGATTTATTTAACACTGCTAATATTAGCTCGAATGAAGTTAAGTCAAACAAATATCCAGTAATTGTCAGTTTGAATGTGGAGTGACGCGTCTGACCCAACTCAGTCTCATTCTTAATTGGCGCCATTGTCTCCGTTCTACTATTTTTATGTTTATCGAAGTGTTTCAGATTCAGTGCTTTTGGTAGGCAATCTGCCTTTTCTCACATCTCTTCATTTGACAGTATTACTGTTATCTGCTAATTATTATCGCTGAATCCTCATGCAGTATCTCTCGTGGCATTTAGTAGAACCGAAAATAAATATAACCTTGGGTAATTTGTTATTATAAGTTTATTGGTGTGTGATATGTGCTAACAGCAGAAACTTGTGAAAGTCGAAAAACATGAACACTTTGCTCACTTAAATTTTTTTTTTCCTCCCTCTCCTTTCCCCCTTCATTTGCAGCAGATCAGAACAAAAGAAAAGGTGAAGATGGCTTGGCAGAAAATCCAGCAGCCAAGACCAAGAGACTTGATCAAAATAAATGCTCCGACTTGATTGTCCTTGGACTTCCGTGGAAAAGCACTGAGGATGATTTGAAGAACTATTTTGGACAGTTTGGAGACCTGCTGTTGGTGCAGGTAACACTGCACTGTTGTATCTTACTAGATGCTGTGATCTTTCAGGTGCAATCTGCCATAATTTATCTTAAATATGTAGCTTGTAATTTGGCTTTCTTGCGACTAAATTTGATGAGGAGAGCACCCACAGAGAGCTCATTTGACTTGTGCAACAGTAGCAGTGCTGCACAGCCCGTGGAAATGAATCCCATGCTTAAACTGCCTTTCATACAAACTATCTAGTGATGGTTTATTGTGTTGGCTTATTGTGGACAATACATAGTTCTTTGCATTTTGTAGTGTGTACGGACATTGCAAGAACATCAATTTCTTAAAGGTTGAATTTTGAGGAAAGAAAGGTTCGACTAAAGTGGGGGGGGGGGTAAGGAGCCCACAATGGTGTTTCCCTTTGACCCTCACTTCTCCCCGCTGAATTTAATCCCTTCTTGTCAAACAGTGAAAGTTTGGCATGCAAGTGGTATGTGACCTACTGAAGAAGTTGTTTCGAATGAATGTGGGGAGAGAGCCATTAGTTTTAATATGGAAAATTCTGAGGTATTTTCAGTTCTTCATAACTGTTCATTAAAAGCATTGAGATGTTAGAAAATTGGGTTCTTGAACAAAGGTTTGAGATGTTTTCAATATTCAAAGCTGAGCAGACAGATCCAAGGGAAGTGGGCATGGGGTTGTGTGCTGATAATAAACTGCTTTCAGTGAACTGGGAGTTATGGATGCTTTACATTTTAAGATTAGGCCTAGGCCCTGTAAATCGTGTGACTAAATTTGACACTTTGTCCAAATGTGTTTCTCAGCAGAAAACTTTGTTGCATTGTTCACACATTTGTTTTTCGTTTACAGTTTTTATTAATATGGGTTTTCTATTATTTGATTAGTGTTCTTTTATTAAATGTTTGCTCGTTACAGGTGAAAAGAGATGCAAGAACTGGTCAATCTAAAGGGTTTGGATTTATAAGATTTGCAACGTATGAGGCACAGATGAAGTGTATGGCACAACGTCACATGATTGATGGTCGTTGGTGTGATGTAACCATCCCGAATTCCAAGGTACCTATGTCTGGCACAAGTTGCCAAACAGCTGGCAAGATTTATGATATCGAAATGTCTAAATTTTTTCTTCTTCTTGAAAAGGTAATATAAAATTTTGAGTATTGTAAAAACTGATTCTCTGTAAGGTCTGAACTTAGATCAGTACTTTAAGGTAAGCATATATCTTGCAAGCTATGTGCATACCTTAAATATGTAAGAGGTTAGATGAGTTTAGTAACGTAAAAATATAAAGTAAGATTCTTTTTTCTTGATGTGCATTTATTAAACAAACACCTTTTGTTCAGTGAGTCCATACATTATTAAAGCCAATATGTTGAATCAGAATATCAGTCTTTTAATGAAAAATTTATTTACCACATCAAATTATAAATTTTACAGGAGGGACAAAATCAGATGATGAATCGCAAGGTTTTTATCGGTCGCTGCACAGAAGACATTTCTGCAGATGACCTCCGCAACTATTTCTCAAACTTTGGTGAGGTTGTCGACGTTTTCATACCCAAACCATTTCGAGCTTTTGCATTCGTCACATTTTCTGATGCTGAAGTAGCACAGTCCCTGTGTGGAGAGGATCACATCATCAATGGTACTTCCGTCCACATCAGCAATGCAGCACCTAAAAGCTTTGACAAGTCTGGTGGAGCCAAGGGAGGATTTGGTGGTGGTGGCTCCATGTCAGGATCAGGCTTTGGCAGCCAAGGTGGGTTAGCCCAAAGGGGACAGGGCAAAGGTAATGGAGGCGATGGGCCATTCCCCAACAATCTAGGCATGAATCTCTTAAACTCGGCCATGCTTGCAGCAGCACAGGCCATGTTGTCAGGACAGAGTGGGTGGGGACCTCTGGTGCCAAATCAGCAAGGGGGCAGCAGTAATGAGCAACAGGGCAACCAGCAAGCGTCTAATCCTGGCTTTGGGGGCATCATGGGTAGTGGAGGGCAGTCATCAGGAACAGGAAGCAATTGGTGGGGTACAGACTCAAACTCCTCTTCTACGGGTCCATATGCAGGCTGGGGGTCCCATGGAGGCCGTACTGGTGGCTGGAATTAAAATAACAGTGTAGGATAAATAACGTATGATCAGTTGGTGGGGATTGTGGGATCATAAAAGCTATTTCTTTGATTTGCATGTGTGCGTGCGTGTTTGTGGGAAAAAACACGTCTCATTTGTGTTATCATTAACAGCGTTCACCCTTGTAAGTTTCTTTCATAGTTCTAAATTGGGGGTTGAAAAGTGAGGTTCAGTCAAGCTGTAAGTGGTAGATGAGGGGTGGACCTAGCACGTGAGTGAGTGTGGCTGCCTGGTCTTGACTGACACATTGAACTGAGCTGAATTGAAAGTGACTGTGAGCTTGGGTGATCAGTCTCTGGAGTTAACGACTGAGTGTGGCACAGAACTTGGCATCAGTGTGCAGGCAGCGAGAGATGTGCTCTGCTCTTGTGGCCAGAATGATTTGACAGCAGTGTATACTTGTCATTTCAACTGCATCAAATGAGAGCTCTTATATTGAGATAAACTTGTGAATGATAGTACAGATGAAGCCATATTGATTAGCATTCTGAGTAGCTCTCTGATTGCACATTGACTTGACAAGTTTGATTCTGGGCTGGAAGTGCTGCCAACTTGTGAGAAAGCCTTCAAGAGTGAAAACTATTTTGGGATGAGTGAGCGTAATGATTCGCTATTTGTTGTGCGATTCTTTTCATGTCATTTTTGTGTTACGAAGATTTAGTTGCTCATTTCAACAAAAATATTTTTGAGTGTACTAAAAAAACCTTATTCTCATAATTCAGAAAATCAGTCCTCCTAGCATAAACTGCATCGGAGAGTTTCCTAATATTTTAGATAATTAAATTGCTAAACAGCATGACTGATAAATAATTCCCATACAAATAATAGTCTCAACATTTACTATTCTTGATGCATTTATTTTTAAACTCTGTACAAGATCATTGTACAAGAATGCAGGTATTTAACAAGTAGAACACAGTTCTGAGACCACTTGTTTAAAGTTATGTAGCTTGCATACATTTCTGATGTGCAAATGTTAAGCCCATATTGTTTCGCTAAACAATGTTTCACCCCTTTTTTAAAAAATGTTGCGGGGAAATAATGTACGTGTAGTTTTAAACACAATATTGTTTCGTTCCCTCGTGCAGCATCTCGTAACGTTACCATGAACAAGGTGTGCAGTGCATATTTTGTCAGTCATCTTTGTAGTGTTTCAATGAATTATGATCTGAGAGTGAAGGTCTGTTTTTCATTTTAGTGAGTTGGTGTGAATGTGAATGACTGGATGGGTGGCAAAGAAAGTCTCATATCAACATAAATTTTTTTAAACCTGCAATTGTGTTGCAAAGCTTTTGTGAGTTGTGTATGCATGCAGTGAGAGTGTTCAAATCCCAGCAGCTAATTTCAATTTTTTAACTCGTCTTTGGGAGTTGAAGTTAGGAATTTGTGGTCAGCTTCGAATAATTTTGGAGTAAAATACATCAGCCAAGTACATGAGGGCATTGGAAAAGGCATAAATTCTTTATAATTCTTTGATATGAGTGGCTGGCAATAAAGAGGGATTTTAGTCTAAATATAAAGAATTTTTCCAGGTACCTATTTTGAGGCATCTCAAACTGTAGGAGTAGGCATTAATATTTTTCTTGACCGGACGTGTCCCATTGAACATGTGGAAGTTACTTTTATTCTGCTGCTGGTAAGACATTTTACGATGTTTTTTTTTTCTTTTTTTTTCAAACAAATAATCATCAAATTGCCTATTATAACCAAGGTTGACCAATACAGTAAGGTCATTCGCTTTGACAAGTCTGGGTCATCCCACTGGTCCACAGGAAACAAAGAGGGGTAAGTGCTGGTGTGAAAGGCGAGAGCTTGCCATGATATGGGTCACCAGTTGATGCCTTTTTTCCTGTGAAATTAACCCCACCTTTGATGGGTTCCAGGAAACGCCAGCTTGTAATAAACAGCACTTCCCCCTCATTTTTTTGAGGGTCAGGCTGCTGTGTAGGTAAAACAGTTGAGCTTCATGTGAACTTAAAAGGAAAAGGGGGAACCAAAGCCTTCATTTAACAAACATTTTAGCATTATGGATAGGTTTTTAATGCAAACATTTTTGGCTGTATTTGGTTGATTATTTAAGTACGTCATAGCATCTTTGATGCAGTTGTGCTGGTTGAAATATGCAGTTTAGCTTCAGTTTAACCAGCATTATCTCCCTTGACAGTTGTAAAACATTCAGGTGTTCAAACAAATATAACTGCTTTTACATTTTGTACTTGATACTTCTGTCATAACATTATTTACTACTTACCAGCATAAGGGGGCTTTTTACTAAAAAAAAATTCTGACCAGAGTCGCAAATTTGTGTTTATATTTAGGTAAGTGTGCTTCATGTTCAAAATCTGCTAGAAAAGTCTTAGCACTGCTCTGCCAAAGTAGAATTTTCTTACTTGATAGTTGATTTGACAAGGTCCTGTCAGATGTCACAAGGGAAATCTCCGTTAAGATCTGTGCTGTACTGACGTGTGCTATAATATATATGGTGTCAAACCTGAGTTTGTCAAATATTTATGAAATTATCACCCATTTGGAGCTGATGGTGAGGTGAGATTGGTAAGAACTGCAGCTGACATTCCTGTGGGTTCTTCATATTAACGCTGCAATGTGATTTATTGCTAGTAATAGCATTTTTTTTTTCTCTCGGGAAAGCGGGGTATCACAAGGGAGATAACTTGGATTTGTAGGGGGGGGGGCTTTCAAATAAAATATCTTAGTACATTGAACATGTACAGTGTTTAAAATTTTTTTTTATAAATTTGCCTACCTATAGTAGTCAGATATAACTACAGAAAAAGGCAGCTGTAGAGTCTTAGATATTTCCTACATTTGTCCTAGCATTTGCCCATGCAATTTTTGCTTGGTATTCTTGTGGCAAGGCGCTCTTTATTCGCCTGGACCATGCATACAATGCGTATTGTGTTTTATTTTTCACTCTGTAGCCATGAACTTCATTTTACTTAGACAATGATAGATACAATAATATTAGACAATGATAATACAGTGTTTATTTATTTTCTTTTTGTGAGTACCAGCCCTTTGTATTACAAGAATGTTCTTTCTAACAGATTTAAGATAGCCTATGCAATTATGACGGACACATTAGATTCCTTCTCCAATCATAATGATATAAACAACACAGTTACTCGATTTGTCAGTCGAAGATGTAGCTTGAACTCGGAGTCTTTTTTGTACGGCCAATATGTTTGCCAGCACTAAAAGTTTGATTATTGTTTAAGGGCATATTTCCCCTTTTCCTAAAAGACCAACATGGCATTTGATACATTAGTTTTTGGGAAAGAGTGCCAGCGCTTTTAAGGTTTTTTTTTTTTTCCCTTCCCAACAGGGGGCTCCTACAGCAGTAGCCAGCAGACACAGTTTACATACGACCCAGCTGCATTTGACCAATCTGCCTATGCTACACCAACTCCAGGCTATGGTTACATGCTACCCTCTAGCAGCAACAACAGTCAGGCCCAAGGAACCTCTGCCTATGATCAGTCTGAATACTCGTACACACGCTCAGCTTATGAAACCCAACAGAATGCCTACAGCAATGGAAGTCAGTACAGTACTGATGCATATGGGCAGGCTGGTTATCAGCAGGGCAGTGGTGACAGCAGCACCAATTACTACGGAAGCTACTAGAATCTCTAGATTCTGGTTATCCGGTGCTCAGCAAGAAATCTGCGACTTGTAGGAGGGGGTAAACAGAGGAAGGAAGGGCAGCAGCATGCTGGAACGCCTGCGAGAGCGATTGAAGAGCGTCTGCGAGAGAGATTGAGGCTCGGCTGGGAGCAACTGTTTTGAAAGACTGGCAGTGCCTGCAAGGATGCTTGGATCAAGAATTTAACCTCTTCGAGAGAATACAGAAATGATAAAACATAATGGAGTGGTCATCTTCAAGTCTGCAGAACTGCTTGTGTTGTATGGAGCTATGTTATCGCATTGGAAGGCTGAGCGAGAGACTGACGCAAGAAAGTTTACATGACTGGGAGAATGGCTGTATGTGGACATGGCAACTTATGGAGAAAGCAGCTTGCTGTTCACTTTCAGGTGCCAACAGCTGATGGGATCTGGCGAGACCAACAGCATAGAATACACTTCTGCATCACTTTGGAGCCACAGAAGCAGGCAGGAGCTGTGTGAAAGAAGCGCGTGTGTGACATTTCATGACATACACAAGGGTGTGGGAGTTGTTTAAAGAGGCGCATGCCATCTAGTAGTGAGAGCTTCAGAGCGACTGGACGAGAACTTGAGATCTGGGTGGGGGTGGGGAAAAAGAAGACAGTGCTGTGTGGCCGAATGATCTCTGCTAAAGGAAGAAAAATGGTGTGACAGTCGCCCAGCAAGTTGACTTTTTTGCCCAAGCCATTTTTTTTTAATGGATTGTGTAATCTGACAATGTTTTATTCTTTCTGTATTGCAGGTTGGTTTTGTGAAAACAAAAAGGGACTGCAATGGTGAACGGTTGATCTAAGTGGTTTTATTTGTTGATTTTTGTCACAAGTATCTTTTCTCTTCCCTAAATTGTACAGTTTGCCAGAGATAACCAGACATATCTTTGATTAACAGCTAAATTTGTACAATGTGTATGTATGTGTGGCAGTGATTTACATAAGTTCAGTATGGTTTATTTCTGTGAATGCATGAAAACATTCTCCCAAGAAGGGTGGTTGCATCTTTGGCAGGCAGGCAAGACTAGTGGATGACTCAGTTTCTTTCCATCAGAGTACTCAAAGAAACCTCAGCAATAATACCTTCCCTAAAATCATAGTGTACTTGTTAAGTCAAAAGTAAGTGGAAGATCTTATTTATCTTTCTCCCAAAACCTGTCCTTGATGTGTGTTATAGCTTGCCAGGAAGCTCAGGGCTGCATGCTTTGATGAAAGCCAGGGTGTGAAGTCTAATATTTATTGGTGGCTCCCTTCTAAATGTTAAGTTTGGAGGTACTTGTAGAGAGCCCGTGTACATCTTTTTACAGGTGTGACCAAACGGGGTCAAACAAGAAATAATCATCTTAAGCAGGCCATGGTGCATTTCTTTCTTAAAGCTAGAAGTGGGAGCTTCTGTTGACATTCGGAAGCAGCCAGCCTTGGGGGTCAGGAAAAAAAGTTCTGTTCAGTTCTTTATGTAGGGCGTCGAGGGAAATGTTGGTATTCCATCTTTCCAGCTTTCATATACGCCATTGTCGCTGGGTAAGTACCAGTGAGTGCATGTGTCTGGCTGATGGAATGAAAACATAGCCACACATTTTCCTTGAAGTTGAAACGTGTTGGCTGCTTAAAATAGCAGTAGTTCAGCACACCTTATAGTGGTAATATGGTTTCTGACAGATTATGCCTGAAAAGCATTTAAACATGATTTTTTTTAAAGGGGTTAAGTACAGTGCAACTATAATCATTTTGTATATTTTATGGATGTTTGGTCATTACTGTTTTCTGGAGAGTTCAAATAAAAGGTTCTTCTAAACAGTGTTCTTTTCATTGTAGAAAAGTGCCTAAGTGTGGTGAAGACGTGTGTGTGTGTGTAGCAGCTCTTCATTTGTATAACAGTTGACGATGTCTTTGATCGTACATAAAATTCGAGGCAGGTTCATTCACTGACAGCTCATAGACATAGCATGACCACAAAAAAAAAACTGCACTCTAGGAAAACATGGATGTTACTTGTGGAGCATGGGGTTAAAATACCTAGTTAACTAGCCATAAAAATATAACTTGCATTTATTGCATAAAAGCCAAATCTTATGTATTGTTGGGGTCCTAATAGAATTGCCCATGCATGTGTGAAAATGTGATTTTTATTGTTTTTTTATTAATGGTTAAAGGCGGAACTTCTTGTGGGCGTTTTTTTAAAACGGGTTCGCCCGTGCGAGGAAAGGTAGGAGTACAATGTGCTGACTTAAACATGCAATCGGTTTTCACTAATTGCTATCCTGGTCCTGAGGCATGGAGATAACAGACGGTGACAACTACCCGAGCAATAAAACGTCTTTCTCAGCCAAGTACTTGCTGTTGGCGTTTCGAATGCTGAAGTGAAACGGTTTACTGTCAGGGTTAGGACCGAGAATTGAATGTATTCTCCATAAAATAGAAAACATAAAGGAGAAAAAGATGAACAGTGGAAATGACACAAAGACAATTTTAAAACTTTATTTTTATTGCCTTTGTCTGTCTTTATATCTTTCTTTACTAATAAGGGATGATAATATTCAACACTTGAAATTTATTCTCCTTGAGCCTGACAAAAAGTACATCTGTGTTTGGGTGCAATGTTCATATCTTTACAAATGGTCAACAATTCACACCTGTAACACAGCCCATTCACCATCTACAATAGCGGCCCTACAGTCCATGTTTGTTGGTGAGTACAAAGTGAAGGACATTGTAGAATGTAGATCATGTTCATGCACATTCAGCCTCTTGCACCTCCTCGCTCCAAGTGAAGATATCAAAAATGGGTGGACATGCTCTGATCGTCTTTGGTTGTCCTAACGGACAGAATATCGTATGTATTCTGTAACTATAGTCTCCGCTAGGTGACAGTTATTCTGTAAGTGAAAGAATGTACCTTGCGGTTAATAGTTAATAAGTCAGTGAGAAATAAAGATGTTAAAAACATTAACGTGGGGTGGCACGTTGCTAAAAGTATAAAAGCTGGGATGGAAAAAAAAAAAAAACTTGCGCAAGGTAAGACTTGGCGCCCTTAGCTCAGTGACAAGACAGCAGCGGTCAGGGATCATGTTTATTTTAGTACGTGTATTGAACATTGCGAGGGCGACCCTGTGAGACTAAGGCACTTGTTGGATGGATGGATTACGCACTTCCATAACATCCATGACAAGTGTAACCAAGTCTCACCAGTCACCATGCAGGCAATCGCTATATATATCATCTAATAGTGCTAATTGATCCTGCTGCTGTCAAGCTTCTGAGCATGGCCATGTCCTCTATGACATCCAGTGGCCTACACGCTGTCAAGGGGCACATTTTATGTTGACAGTTTTAACAATGTGTGCCCTATCTATCTGCTTAAGGTGTCTATATACTTTTATTAAAACTATTGTAGTGACAAGAGCGTTAGGAAACAACTAGATTTTGTAAATTTATTGCATGGAACTAGATTACGTGCTTGATAAAGTTGAAGATATTTTTTTTGTGGCGAGTTTTGATTCCTGTATAAATCCTTAACGGGGTTCTTGATGTTTTGTCTATTTCTTTATTTGCGCAAATCGTCAAGAAAGGCACTATGGAGGAGTTACGCACACAATACATACAGAGTGCTTCCCCCTCGATCTTGTGTTCGACCGGAAGATAAACACTATATGTAACTGTGACGCAGCCTTCTTCTGCTTTTTTATCATAGGTACACCATCATTTTGAGGTAAAAATGTTTTTTGAGTTTAGAATGGTGTCTAGAATTTTAAAGATCGTATAAAGGCTAATGATTATATGTGTGTGCACGCGAGGGCATGTGCTGCGAAAGTCTCTATGTTCTCCATAGTTTACTAATCTGTGTCATGTGATGTTTGTGTGTGTGGTTTTGTTTTTTTTATGTATCGCAGCGTGATAACTTGTGACAACAGTATTGTCAGCAGACGACTCAATAACACTTTTTTATGGGGAGAGGGGGGCTGTCATATCGCCCCAAGATTATTTCGGTGGCTAAACTTCTAGCTTTTCTATGGTCCGAACAACGTATATGGCTCTTTTGGTAATATTTGACGTTAATAGCTACTTTTTTCCCCTCGGTGATCGATTACCTTTTTGGGCTTGGTACGATTCGACTTTTCTGTCTTGGGACGAATTGGACCTACGTGGTTTGATGTGGGACGAAATGGTAGGGACGATATATGCCCCTTTTTATAACCCGGGAAAAGGGGCTAGAATTACTACTACTGATGTATTAATAATAAAAATACTGTACCACAACATATAGTTTGGAACGTTGATCTGTTAACGTGAACATTAGAAGCTATACAATGTAAAAGATATGTAACAATATCCAGACTAAAACTTTCGGCAAGATGTTTCTTGGACCATTGTGCCTAAGAGCTTCTTTAAATGACTACGACTTTATGGTCTGATGGCGAGGGATCACAGGGAGAGAGTTCCATCAAGTGGATGTTGAAATGAGGGACCATAGTTCACTGAAGGTTATATTTCTAATTCTTGAAACGGAAAGGTGAGTATCTGCAGAAGTAGGGAGATGCTTGTTTAGAATGTAGTGAATTCAGAGATAGGAAAAGTTAGGAGCAGAGGCTGTAATGCAAAGGATGGAAAGTTTATGGAGCCTGTAGAGGAAGCCAGTGGAGAATACGTTTTTCCCAGTTTAAGGGTGCATGATATGGCATCCTCTGTCAGTGCATCTTAAGCCATTCTAAAGTAAAGCTATGTTGGCTGCACCAACTTAATAATCAGCTACCACATTGAATTTTGTAATCCAAAATTTATTTACTTGAACACTGATGAGGATAGCATTACTAAGTTTATCCTAAAATTATATTTGTCAGTTTTCAATAAGTAAATTTTAATGTGAGGTACATTGTATGCTAATTTACTAATTATTCATGCATATTGTTCAAGCAAGGTTGTATTCATTGTATAGAGCTGCAATGTTGGTCAATTAAAAAAAAATTGTAGTCCACAAGCAAACCATTCAACATCTGCACTGAGGTGTGCAGAAAACATTTACAAATTATGAATTTAATAAATTTGGTATACACCAAATAGTTCTGTATCATTATACTTTTCCAGTTTTTTTGTTAGGTCTCAGAAAAGTTTGCATTTGCTTCTTAATTTGCTGTGCTTAATTAGTCTCTGTAATATTTACCCTAATGCATGGGAGAAAGTTGTCAGATGGGGCTGCCACATTCAAGTACTGGTTGTTAAATGATTTGAGGCTGGGGTTGTTCTGCTGATTAGGCAGTAAATTTATCTAGTCTGAGTAGGTTAGCAGGTTGGGTAAACATGCTTTATAAATTCAAGCCATAAAAAAATGTAGCTCAAATGATAACTGTCCCTTTGTACCATCTCAAAATACCTTTTCAAGAGACTCCATGAATTAAAATTAATAACTCTTAATATTAACAGCAATTAATATATTTCCTCATGATCCATTTTTCCTTTAACATATTGCCTTCCAAACTCAAGATGCTAGCTGTGCATGTCTGACTACAAACAATGTTTTTGCATTGTCATGTGCAAAACAGGGACAAAGAGGCATGGATGAAAAGGATTCAAGAAGACATTTTGTAAAATTTACATGTAATCATAAATCATTATCTTTCATACCTGGTGTATATTATACTTTACATGCAGCAATCCATGCATATTTGTTCATGTGCACACCTGCATAAAACTTCTTACATGTTTTATGTAGAGTTCACTATTTATCTCTCTTTTTTTTTTTTAAATTACTTTGACCCCATCTGGCCATCATATTGTCACATGTTGCCTTGTGATCTTGTTCTTTTGTATCACATCTAGCTCTCATGACAAGATAAATCCTTGGCACACTTGTAGTGAGCAAAGTCATAAGGAGTGGGTGATTATAAAAGGTTTGCCTGACACACATCCTTGCTTACTTTGACAGCACAGAAAAGACCACAATCATGGTGAGTACTCATGTGTGTCTTCTAATGCACTTTCTGGCTGATGTTTCTTTGTCTCTTTGGTCTTACACAGTTATACTTAACGTGGGAAAACCTAGTATCATTATGAACATACTGTTTATTTTATAGACATGCTGATTGATGTGCTAGTCCATCTGTGAATTTTGTAACTTTGAATTCAGTTGGATAAAGATTAGAACACAGCATTTAAGCCATTGAAATCTTTCCAGTCCTGTAAGGCTCATTTCCATTTTGTCATTCTTAGAATGTGCGTCTTTTAAGTTGGTTGATATACTTGTATGATTTTCTGCATAAATGTGGCTCTTATTACACATCCTAACCTTTGGTGCTTTATTTATGGGCAGTTTGAATTTAATACTTTGATTTAGATGCGTGCCCTTCTGATCATCCTTGCCTTTGGTCTGGCTGCTGCTCTTGACCTTGATGGAGAATGGGTGATGTTCAAAAAAAGCTACAACAAAATGTACAAGAATGACAAGGAAGAGCGCTATAGGTACTAGACTGCTGTGATTAATGTTATTTTCAGGAGTTTAATTTTTCTTACACCTCAGTCATACAAAAAGCAAAATAGCACTTTTTTTGGTTGTTGTGCAAATCACCAACGAAGGACACTAATCCCGCATTTCTCAACCTTTTACTTGTGACGCCCCCCAGACGAACAGTGTATGCCCCCCCCCCCCTTACCCAGCTAATTTCACTTATACCGATATGAGATATGAGAAACTTTAAAAAAAAAAAAGACTGCCTTCGTGCCCCACTTGTCAGCACGTCATGCTCCCCAAGGGGGGAGGCCACAGGTTGAGAACCGCGGCACTAATCGAACAGTTACATGCACAATACATGCAGAGTGCTTTACCTTTAGAGACAAATGGCAGAAATTCTTGCTTTGCCATTTCAATAAAAATGGATTCCAATGTCTTCTAAAGTTCTGGCATAGGTGGCTATATCATATATGCTCTTTTTAGGTTCAGCAACCACCCACTGGCCCTTTTTCACCTACAAAAAAAAAAGTACAGCTGGAAGTAATGAGGACCATAGTGATATTCAAATTACTATTTGAACCACACAAAAGTCTACCCTTAGTACACAGTTTAAAGAATTTTCATTTGTTAATTTTTAAAGAATGGTTGAGGACAATTTTACTTTTTTTTTACTAGTAGTTGATTTCATCTTTTGATAACAAAGGGAATTAAAAAATATTGTCAGTCTCAATTATAGAGGATTTTTTTATGGATGAAGAAAGTTGAAGAAACAGGCTCCTCTAGTGAGCTGCTTCTGCCCACTGCAATATTTTGACTTTTGTTTTCTAACAGGCGTGGAATATGGGAATACCACCTAGACTATATTCAGAAACACAACTTGGAGGCTGATCGTGGAGTTCACACTTTCTGGCTTGGGGTCAATGAGTATGCTGATATGGTAAGTCTTTCAGCTATATCCTGGTAAGAAGGAGCATAGGGCAGATATATATGTGTGTGTGCGCACAAATCTGATGAGAGAGGGGTGGTGTACCGTGGGAGGTATCCGGCTGCGGAGGAGGCCTGGCTTTGGTCAGTAAATTGTATTTCTCTTTTAAATGAAAGCAAAAAGAAAAGGCATTGTGAAGACAAAAATTAAGCTAGACTTCAAAGAATGCTTTAAAGCGTAGGCTTCACCACTACTAGAGTTACTTCTGCCTCCAATAATTATACCCAAATCTGTGAGGACTGTGGCATCACCCATGCATTATTATGGTGAAGGATATAAACCTTGTTTCTTGAATCTGTTGAGCTTTTCATGTGCACTGGTGACATTCTTCTATAGGAGAGACACAAATAGTTTAAGCTTTTTATATTATTTTGTTTCATTTACTGACCCTCACATGTACACAGCTCTAAAATGTTCATCTCTTGCAGTATTGTAGATCCTAGTTGTATACACTTTTCCTAATGTTTGCTTAAGTTACTAAACAAAATGTAGATATTGTCTTGGAATTAAACTTGCTGGAAAAGTAATAAACAATTAAAATTAATGATTAATGAAAGGAGCTGGGAAAGGTCGTCTTCCCCAGGACCCGTGCTGGCTTTTAGGGTGTGTTTGCACATTTGTTACAAATTTTCCTGTATTGTATGAACACACATGCATACTTATGTAAATACTTTATCTGACTTATTAATGAAGCCATTTTAAGTAGTCAAACTTTGGCATGAATACTGGTGTGTTGGTTGCCATCACCAAAACAATTTAGTGTTACCAAACATATGTTATAGAAGAGTTTCACTTTTTTATGCTGACTAGCAATTTGATTTTTTTTTGTTCCACTCTAACTTTTTCCAGTCAAATGATGAGTTTCGTAAAGTGATGAATGGATACCAAATGAAAAATTCTCTAAGATACGAAGGCATCACCTTTCTGCCTCCTTCCAACTTGGGTGACCTTCCTGACACTGTCGATTGGCGCACAAAGGGCTATGTTACTGGAGTCAAGAATCAGGTCAGTGGGTTATGGGCAAAGTTAGCATGAAAGGCATTTTTGTAATTTCTATTAATCATGCCTTTTTTATATGACTGTTTGAAATATTTGCTTTAATTTCATTTTCCTGCATTATATTTTATGTGATTGAATGCTACTCTACTTTGAAAGCACAATAAAGATATTAATTTTCCTGAAACGTTAGGACATAGGCTTTTAAATGATTTTTAACACAACATTACGTATTTTGTGTTTTTTTCCATTAGAATCAGAACTCTATTTTTCGGTATTTTAGCACCTTTAATCAGGATACTAACTCCATCACATTATAGACTTTAAAGCAGAAACTTGCTATTTCAAAACTTAATTCTAGAGAGGTCTGCACGAACATTTTTTTTTTTTTCTTTTTAAGGGTCAATGTGGATCTTGCTGGGCTTTCTCCACCACTGGATCACTTGAGGGCCAGTGGTTCAAGAAGACTGGGAAACTGATATCACTGTCTGAACAAAACTTGGTGGATTGCTCCCAGAAAGAAGGTGTGTGTTTCTTAAATAAGCATCATCCTAATAGCAGCTTACGTCCCTGCATATTTGGAGGAAGAAGACAGTTTTGAGGTATGATAAGCAAGTCCGACAACATGAGGCATTGTTCTCATTTTGGTAATGTTTTATAGTGGGAATGTGTTTTTAAGCTTGTTACATGAGACATGCTTGGCCCAGTATTGGAGATAACTTTCTTTATTAGTTTTTATTCCTTAGTATACGGTCTCCCCAAAATACCTCATTCACACTTGCTACACATTAACATTATCCTGGCAGACCTGCTTTCATTGCAGGTAACCAAGGCTGTGAAGGTGGTTTAATGGATCAAGCCTTCACTTACATCAAGGAAAACAAAGGCCTTGACACTGAGGCTTCTTACCCATATGTTGGAGTTGTAAGTCTATACTTTTACCATTTTCTTTTTGGCCAAATATTTCAGTATACTTTGATCAGAATCCCACATGTCGCATACATCCGACAACAGTCTTTCAATGATGCTTTGACCAATTTTCCAAAGCCCAAGCATAACCCCTTTTTTTGTCCTTCTAAAGTTAGTTGATTATTGCAGTTTGTTTTCAATCGATGCTGCATTTTTCCTGAAGTTGCATGCATCAAATAACCAGTTTTCCACATTCCTCCCCTACTGCTTCATTTATTTTGATTCAGGATGAGAAATGCAAGTTCAACGCTGCCAGTGTTGGTGCAAATGACACTGGATTTGTGGATGTCAAGTCCAAGAGTGAGGCTGACTTGCAGACTGCTGTGGCAACAGCTGGACCTGTCTCTGTTGCCATTGATGCCAGCCACATCACCTTCCAGTTGTACCGGTCTGGGGTGTATCACAGTATCCTCTGCTCACAGACAAACCTGGACCATGGTGTGCTGGCTGTTGGCTATGGAACATATGAAGGAAAGGCTTATTGGCTTGTGAAGAACAGGTGAGGCACAAGTGTTTCTACTAAAGGATGATTGCAGTCCATGGCTGGAATGAAGGGGGGAGATGATACAAGTTTTAGTAGACTTTCTGTGAAATAACATTTGATCTCCCTCTGCCTCCCTGTGATCTACATATCTGCAGTTGTGCCATCATGAACCTTGTCCTTTCATCAACCACCTTTTCCACAACAACATGCACATATACAAAGGGATAAGCAACAGATTTTAATGGCACATCATGTTTTAAAACCAGCTTGAAAGAGATGATTATGATAAAATTCAGATGACCACCAGGCTTTTGACATATATATTTTAGCTTTTGAAATATATATTTTAAGAGCATTCTTGTACAGATGTGCACATACCCTCATCAGATGAAATGTGGCAAACAGCCTTCCTAGATGACAAAACTGATGACAGCAACAGTGACTGCTAATGCTTATACTATGTGCACAACTGATATAACCACACTGCACACTCACCTTAACTTGGCACGTTGAAATGTTCGTATGTGCACTTGCATGCTCACAAACTGTGATCTGGCAGCAACTCGGAAGGTACTGTTGATGTTGCAGTTGGGGCACAAGTTGGGGAATGGAGGGCTACATCATGATGTCCAGAAACCGTGACAACAACTGTGGCATTGCAACTGCAGCCAGCTACCCAACAGTGTGAACTGTTGCCACTACAACCTGCACGCACATATATATCAAACCTCTTATAATGATAATATATTCTTTACTTATGCCCTCTAGATTTGGAGATAAAGGAATTTAAGGCTTTAGGACACTAGGTTCTCCCCCCCCCCAAAAAAAAAAAAGTACTCAAGACATTTGCTCAGTGATAATAGAAAGAAATGTATTCATGAAATGTTTGTAGCCTGTTAGTATATTACTTACATCAGCAAAAAAAGAATGTTAAGGAGATTGCTTGTGCATTTTGTTTGGGATATAGAACTACTCTGGACATCTTCAAAACAGAAGCAAGAAAAGTATTTTTATATCTGCAGACTTGTTAGTTCTAAGGCAGCTTTTTCCCAGGAAAGACTAATTGTTGGTTCTGTGTCCTATGATTATGGTTGCTTGGACTATACTTGATGATGATGTGAACTTTTAAAAATTCGATACACTGTTTTATGCTACTAGTAAGTTTTTGTCAATTAATATTTGGTCATGATACATAAAACAAGAAAATATTACAGAGAAAGGACTGTTGAGTTTTTAACCCTTTCTCACCCCAAGTGACTCTTCTTTCCCTTTCTATTTCCATGTTTTGAAGATGGACAAGTGATGCTGTGATCTTGATTTTAATGACTGATAATTTTTAAAAAATAAAACAATGTTTATGACAAGTGCTCGTGATCTGCTCATATTTCTTGATAATTTCAGTCAGAAAAAAAACATCTTTAAATGATGTATGTTCAAACAGACATGCATACATGTACTGTACTTAACTACATGCACATATATGTGCATAATCATACACAAATGCATTCACCTGCTACATCCAAAAAAACTAGTCTTTGGTGGTAACTCTGAACATGCTTTAAGACATGCTGAAAACTGAACAATAGGATCACTAACATAAAAAATTGGCATATTCTACATGTTAAAAAAAAGGTAAAGATCTTACCAGCATAGAGGAAGTAAACAAGGAGGAAGAATGACAGTTCACCATTTTTTGAGGAATTGTAGAACACAGCCAGGACTGTTTCCCATCTGGGTTTTAATGAAAGCAATTTTTTAATAAAAGTCAAGAGGAAGTTTTGAACTAGCAGGTTTCTGCTTTAAAGTCTATAATGTGATGGAGTTAGTATCCTGATTAAAAGGTGCTAAGATACCTGAAAGTAATGGTTCTGATTTTAATGGAAAGGAACATAAAATACAGATAATATTGTGTTAAAAAGCATTTAAAACCTTATATCGTAGTGTTTCAGGAAAATTCATATCTTTATTGTGCTTTCAAAGTAGAGTAGCATTCCAGCACATAAAATGTAATTAATGAAAATGAAATTAAAGTATTTCAAACAGTCATATATAAAAAAAAGAGTGATCAATAGAAATTACAAAGAAAGTCCATAGGATTGTACTCTCTTCTTGAGCCTTTTTTTCCCTGCTTCTTAGGGTTACTTTATCCTACACTCAACTTTCTGTTTTGTTCATATCCCTCTATCCCACCTATGCTCTCTAACCCTCCCACATAAGAAGCAACACGAACCAACATACAAACACCAAACTACTGTGATGCAGCTTATTTGTATATCTGAAAATATTTTTTGTACTCTTATCAGACCTCAATAACTCCACTTAATCTATGGACTATACCAAACAATTCATCAGTTTTGTTATCAGTCATAATCTCTGACATAGAAGTCAGTGTTTTGTATATCGGACAGTTAAAATGTTCCTTTGTGCTCTGTTACTGAGTCATGTGCAATAAGCCTAGCTCTTGACCTGCTAACAGATGTAAAAAGCGCTCAGCAAGACACGTTTGCAAGTACTTTTACTACTTTCTGCAGTATTGCTTTAATCACCACCGCACCTAGCTGCAGTAACAGATAAGGTTTTGATCTAACCAAAAAGCAAAGCCGTATATTTAAAAAAAAAACCCATTAAAACAGTGATGTAGAAGAAAGATGTTTTAGAGATGCAAGAAAACCTGGTCACTGTCCAAGTAATGCTGCTGAGACAGACAATATACTTGTCTTTCCTTCTTCGTCAAATACATATTTATATACTTGTAAAATCCAGCAATCTCTTCATGAAATGTAATGATATTTTCAACTAAATGCGTTTATGAAAATGCCCATGCTGTAGTATGCACAATTTTCTTCTCATTTTTCTTCTGAGTCTTTCACTATAGACCAAAGAACATCTTAAAAAACAGGTTTCCTACCATCATCTACCACTTTCTATAAAATTGTGCATCATAAATCAATGGCATAGGAACCAGGGGGATAAGAGAGGCAGCCGCACCCTAAAAAAATACTGAGGCAAGAAGGTGAACGTCGTTCACTCTCAGCATGGAGTTTGCCGCCTCAAAGCCGAACATCATCTTACATCGCTGATAAATGTGAGCCGATGTAAACGGGTGTGACAACCAGAGAGAGGCATGTCGGAGCCAAGGCACTACCCTTCAGCACTTGATTGTCCATGGTTAAGATACGTGTGTGTAAATTTAAAACAAACCTTTCCCATCAATTTCTAGGGTTGTACTATGTATGCTTAGCCTGGTAATGTGGTGCAGAGAGTCTGTTTCGCATGCTGGAATTCTGCTCAGATCCCAATTAAGCATCAATCTTCCACTGCTGCTTGTTATATTTCTTTTTCTAACTAAATTAAAATGAGTTCGGGCTGATTGCCTGTACATATTCGTGCTCTGACTAGCAAAACACTAAACCATTCAATCAACAGGAAATGGAAAACACTGAAACACTCCCAAGCCCTGACTGTTCTGCTGAAAGATCATAATAGTCAGTCTATACAAGTGAAAGACCATTTAGTTAAACAAGAATCTTACTTCAAACTAGGTTGTAACTGTCACAATATTTTGCATCCGTAAATGCAACGCTTACTCATTTTTATTGTCAAGTATATCGCAAATGTTAATCAGCCAATATTCATTATTTAATAAACATTTATTTTAGCATTCCTAAAGTTTTTTTCAACCCTCTGCATCATAAACAATCATTCCACTGTATCTGTGATATAACCTGAAAGCTTTTGTGTGGGGTAAAGGTCCCATTGCCTAAGCGGTAGGGTCAGTAAGTTCGTCCACTGTGTCTAGGACATAATATGTAAATGGTGGAGCCAACCCTCTCCCTCCCCCTTCTTTACCTCACCTGGTAAACAAACTACTCACCATTGCAGTACAGGGGCTGGGGCGGGCAGTGGTGGGTGGGTGGAATTTCAGCCACAGAGCCTCAAACCCCCAAACTCCTAAATTTCTCCACATTGACCACTTGTTATGCTACCTCCACACCCAGGGTATACCACGTAGTTTGTGACCAGTACTGACCACTACTGGGGCAACAAGCTGTGACCGAATGTGTGTCATGTATTGTATTCTGTGGATTCGCATTCGACCAACAAAGTGAGATCACTGATTAATTAATGTAGATCAGTACACAAAAAGCATCAAGGGCAAATTTAGTGTCTTCAGTTATCAATCAACATGTTGTATATATACATTAAGCATACGCTTACAAACGCATTCATAAAACGAAACTTCATCGTACGTATCCTCTGATGCCTGTTGTTTGGATGTTTTCGTGAAAGCAGGATGTAAAGCATGCAGATAGATGAATGGGCGATTGATGTTGAGGAGGATTTCCATATTTGCGTAAGTGGGTGCGGAAATTTCTCATAAAAATTCCCCAACACAGTCGCACAACAAATGTAGCAGTCATGTTTGCATTTACTCATCGTCAACTACGGAGATAAACAGTAATTTTCAATGTTATGGGACATGCTGCAAAACAAGTACGTGTTTGGAAATTCCTGACCCTTTAATATTAACGCTCATTGTCCTGAAAGGCGAGACGCAAAAAAAATTCGCTAGTTTTATTTTCACTTTCGCAAGAGAAAATGACTCATTTACGAAGCGGGTGGTATCAGCTATATAGATGTGTTGGAGGTCGTGATGCTTGGTGAATTCTGTCATCTTCAGCGGAGTCCACCCCCCCCCCCTCTTTTTTCCCCCTCCCTGCTGCACTGACGACCTACCGGCTCTTTGTCATTCTTCGATTGTCGGAGTATAAAGTCTGTGGACTTCATTTACATACTCTCCAAAAACGGGGGAAAACCCAAACAAATAAACTAAATACTTGTTTTCAGAGATTCTGTGCATAGTTCGTGTAATATTGAGAGAATTTCTACTGTTCAAAATTATGTTTCAAGTGATTGAGTCTCGTTCATCATAAGATATTATTATTCATCAAATCTGATGGAACAAGTCTGTTCTGCTCACTTAGTAACAAGAAATTAAACAGCACAAATCTCGTCTCACTGTGGAGATCGAGAGGTCAACGCGTTCTCATTTCTGTGACGTCACAAAAGTAGGATTGTTGTTATGGCAACATCTTATTACCATGTGCTACACACCCTCGCCTTGCTTGCGGCCTTTACTGAAGTCAGTAGTTCAATTAGTTCAAGTAGGTCGATTTCGCAGCTTTCTCCTCCACCTCCCACAATCAAAAATAAATAAAAATAACTCGTTCATGTAAATTATTGACCCCACGCGTATAGTAACGTCCCAGCAACCAGGTTTGAACTGAAGTTATTTTTGACTCGCCTTATCTTCATATCAGAACAAAAGATGACACAGATTTCATGATAACACTCAATCGCATGACTTGGACGAGTTAATGTCCATCATTCTTGCCTTTTTTGCTTAGCCCTGTCTCATCTGCGGGTTCTCTATTCTTTCTCTCCACCCTACACTCCAGCTTTTATGTCAGTATATACCCCATTGTTATTATGCTGATTCGTTTCCAAGTATCCGGTCAGAAACCGAGATGCGACCCCATAGCAGAGCATTGTATTCAAAGATAGAGTGTTGTGTGAAAAACCGAGAGGAAGTATGTAATTGTCTGTGTAGTGACGAACACGACTTGTGCGTTCGTTGCTTATTCATCTTATAGCAGTATTCTTACAGAGAAACATAAATGTACTTTTTTGGAAAGTATGAAGACATTTTTTTTGCAGCATAATAAAATGATAACTGTGAAGGGTTTCAGGCTCCGTTCAAGAAAGCTTTCGCAGTTTTCTTTATTTTATTCCCTTCCATCTGATTTACTATCCTTCACCCGCGCCAAGTTAAATAGTTTAAATCCCGTGATCGAGGTCAGGGAAATTAAATATACTCATCATGTGATTGGATGCACGACAAAGTCCGAGTTCTCCGATCTGTGTTGATCTGCAGGTGATAATCAGGTGGGTCACGCGCGGTGTCTTTGGAGAGGGCGAAAACAAAAAACAGTGTTACTCAAACAAACATTGATTTCACGTTCATGCTTAACTCAAATGTAAAACCAAATACTTTCCTGTTGAAAAAACTTAGTCTCTTAAAAAATAGATAAAAAAGAAATGATTAAAGCATGTGATTGATGGACTGAGAAAGAGTTTTAAACCAATATTGTAATGAGCATGTATTTTGCGCGAATAAAAACTGGAAAGATAAGCATGGACTCGGAAGGATGACACGTATACTCGAGGAGCATTTCAGATTTTTTTCCTGTTGTAGCTTGAACATCAGGCGTAAATACAATTCTATTCATTCACTAATTCCCGTGACCTATGCTGGTCCCCCAATGCAGGTCGGGGGATCTGGCATGGGGAGGGTAGGGCTGGGAAACTGGACAGACGCAGCGGCTGACAAGACTCGCCACTGAGTTAGCGACAGATGTGCATGTACACATGCACATACACGCCTATAACGCGAAGGTACCTGTGTGCATGTCTATGCAGAGCTCCCCTCGTGTCCAATCAGGTACACACGTGAACCGCGCATGTGACTCCAATCACTGCAGCGTCATCTAACGAAAAGATAAGAGGAGAAAGTGAAAAAAAAAACTAGAACAAAATAGCAATCTCAAAGTCAGCGCCTTAACATAGAAGCCTATCAGATAAAAGTAAATTGGAGAATTTTAAATTGGTCGTTTAACAAACATTCGCTGTCTATGACACACTTGTATGGCCTCACCTATGACCTAAGGGTCAGGTCAGGTGAAGAGCACACTGGTCGATCGAAGTATACTACTTTAACGATAACGGGCAACACCAAATATATCAATCAATCAATAAAGACAATTCATATAAAAGTGCTGATAAACAGCTAAGTACAATGAGAATGTCATTCGTGGTGGTGGATAGATTGTTTATTTATCCAAATATTGACTACACAGAAGTTTGCACTAGAACACTCTCACACAACAACACAGCAACAAAAGATATACACACAAGACTGGTGCATTCTCACAGTTACCATTTCTAAACCATTCACTTGTCCACACTTCCCTATCCCCGACTGACCACACTGATTTGCCGTTATACAACAGCAGCACTCTCTTCTAAAGAAAGCGTACGAAAGAAAAAGTACGTGGAAAATACTCGCAGTGCATTTAAAAAAAAAAAATAGCGAGCACAATCGTAGCATATGACACTCACGTGGGACTATTTTCGGTGCAGGCCCAGACGATATAAAACGATCCGCTGCTCAGTGCCTGTCGCTAGTCCAGTTTCAAAAGACGAAACCAGCGAAGAGGAAACATCGACATCACATCAAAGGTGAGCGCCTTTCTCTCTCACACACACACACGGACGCAAGTAAACACACAACTAATTGAGTGCTTATGGCTCAATGCATTTCCATGTATTGTAAGTGTGTACACATCATAACACGCGCTGTGTACACAGAAACCACACACCAGTGTAGTGCTATGGTGACCGGCAGCGCAGCTCTTGAAATAAGGCCTTAATTAACATGAGGCCATTGTGTGCAGATGAAGTGCTTCATCCTCATCGCCGTTCTTGGCCTGACCTGCGCCCTGGACCTTGACTCCCAGTGGGAGTCGTTCAAGATGATTTACAAGAAGTCGTACAAGGATGTCGACGAAGAGGCTTACCGGTAAGGATCGATGACGACACAGCTCTTGAGTGAATCCTGATCGAAGACAACAACGTAAAAGGACAAAACATGCCGATCATTTCAATAGTTGAAGTTTAAGAAGACAAGATAATCTCTAAGGTTCATGAAAATAGTGTCTCAGTAGCTAAGGGTGAAAAGGGAGACCACACAGAAACACAAATAGTGAGTAGCTCCCCTTGTCAGCCCGGTGCACACGTTTATGTTATCATGGATGTTATCTTTCATTGCGGTGAGTGTTTTTCGCCCAGCGTTCAATCTTTCGAAAGTTCCGCTTGTGAAATGAACAAAAAGTCAACCCTTTGCTCAGTTGTTATCTTTAAAACTGGATATTCTAAGGTCTCTTGCTCTTTTTGTGTTTAGTTTCTTGTCATTAAAAACACAGTTCGTCCCTCATTCTTTCTAGATCTGAAAACGCTTAGCACAAAAAAAAACAAAACAAAAAAAACAAACTTATTCTTCACTGGACTTTTTTTTCGAACGATCGCAGTCTTCTCGCACAGATACAGTGATTGGGTGTGTGCTTGCTTTCATCTTATGTGTATGTGTGACGGGAGGATATTTTGTAACTCATCCATAAGCAGAAAGAAGCGTTCACACACAATCACACAGGCTTGTACCTGACCACATCTGTATTTGATTTTTTTTTTTTGTTTACAAAACCCACGATGTCTTTCTTACAGTCATAATAGCAGACGAAGCCTGCAGTAGATTATGGTGTTCACCACTTACTGACACGCATTTAAAATAGTTGTCTGTCGTCGGTCTTTACACAGGCGCGAGATCTGGGAGAACAACCTGGACTTCATCCAGCGACACAACTTCGAGGCTGACCTGGGTATCCACACTTTCCGTGTCGGGGTCAACGAGTACGCCGACATGGTATGCGATTATGCAACTGTCCATTAGTCAATAGGTTGGCGCATTAAAGCTTGCGCAGACTGACAGAACGAGTGATAAAGAAAAACAAAGAAGTTAACGTCTAGGATTAGCTTAAAATAATCAGAAGAGTTTCGCTAGAGAGACTTTCACTTAACCGTAATTAAAGACAAGCAAAGAGCGCAGCTATAATTTTTTTTTCTTCTCAGATTCCGATTTTGCAGAGCATTGATGTTGTAGACTGACCTATATCATTAGATAGTCTGCCTTCAATTTTTAAACATATGTATCTGGTATACCTGCAGTTGTTTTCTGATTGACTTTTCTTTCAACGTTGTTTCGTTGTCTTCTCAGAGCAATGCAGAATTCCGCAAAGTGCTGAATGGCTTCAAGATGTCTGAAACACTCGTAGCTGGGGGAGAGATCTTTGTCCCTAAGCCTGGTGCAAAACTACCCGACTCTGTTGACTGGCGCACTAAAGGCTACGTCACCCCTATTAAGAACCAGGTATGGTTCAGCTGACCACAGGTCACGCTTTCTGCGTCTTTTGCATTTCATTCATTCTGGTGCAACAATTACCCGTACGAGATCGTCGTCCTGCATTATGTCTTTATGCTATGTGCTTAGGGGCAGGCGGACGAGGCATCTGCCTATTTTTTCGTAGGCTTAAATGTGTATGCAGCGTGCTGTCATGGTCCCTGAGGAAAAAAGTGACTTTGATCCCCTAAAACCGCGTGATAGTAGGCATGGTGTACACATTCAATTTCCTTAGTCAGGTATTATTTTAGCATATTCATTTCACCATAACATAAAATTCGGTGTGAGCGAAAACAGATTTTATAAATTTTTATTTGATTTCGTTTGCTAAGCAAAAAACCAAAGCACATTTCTACTAAGATTCATTTATTTTTCATTATTTAGGATTCTTTAGGATTCATTCTTTATTTAAATACATCTTAAAGATTTTGGGCATAGACTATTATGCTTCAATTTTCAACCTATAGGGTCAGTGCGGGTCGTGCTGGGCCTTCTCTGCCACAGGATCACTGGAGGGTCAATGGTTCAACAAAACGGGCACACTCGTCTCCCTCTCTGAGCAAGACCTTGTAGACTGTTCCAAGAAGGAAGGTGAGAACGCATGTGTTAAACCTGTTTTCTTCCTCTGTTCTAACAAACTGTGTAACTGTTGGTGTTTGTCATCTTACTCGTAAATATTTTCCTTGCATGGGAGCGTCTAAATGTCCATGCCATATTTTAATTTGAGAAGATGAACAACCTCTAGACTACGGTTACTTGATTGTATCGAATTGACACAATCTTCATAAAAAAACCCAGACCCATACATACCACATGGCAATCAATGCCAGTATTCAGGTAAAATACAATTGATACCCAGTATACAGCGTCTGTTCTGACATTGTCTTTATCCCTCTATCCTAGCTCCTGTTTCGATTACCTTGTGACAGTTTTTACCTTTGTTCTTTGCAGGTAACCAAGGCTGTGAGGGAGGTCTGATGGACCAGGCTTTCACTTATGTCGCAAAAAACAAAGGTATTGATACCGAGGCGTCCTACCCATACAAGGCCAAGGTAGGTTGGGGTTCTTCTTGATTTTCTTTTT
The DNA here is from genome assembly GCF_003073045.1 of Pomacea canaliculata. Taxonomy (NCBI): domain Eukaryota; kingdom Metazoa; phylum Mollusca; class Gastropoda; order Architaenioglossa; family Ampullariidae; genus Pomacea; species Pomacea canaliculata. The sequence goes on along the minus strand of NC_037591.1, from coordinate 23,179,881 downwards.
CTTCATTTGATGATGACGACGATGATAGTGTTGTTGTTACTGTTTTTGTATGTGGTTTTAATTTGTATTTTCGTGGTATGTGTGATAAAAGCACGCTGACATTACGATTTGCAATTAACTTTGTATTCGGGTGGGGCTTTAAGAAAATATATCTTTCTCCCTCTCTCATCAGGACGAGAAGTGCAAGTTCAAGCCTGCTGATGTCGGCGCCAACGACACAGGCTTTGTCGACATCACCAGCGGCAACGAGAATGACCTGCAAGAAGCAATCGCCACCGTGGGCCCATCTCCGTGGCCATCGACGCCAGCCACAACTCCTTCCAGCTGTACAAGTCCGGCGTGTACTACGAGAAGAAGTGCAGCACTAAGCAGCTGGACCACGGAGTTCTGGCTGTCGGCTATGGCGCTGATAGCTCAAATGAATACTACATCGTTAAAAATAGGTGAGCAAAGCAGGAACAAAGATACGAGCAAAATAAATAAGTCCACGAACACAATTATAAATAAATTTAATAAATAACAAAACTGGTGGTTAATTGCGAATAATTTCCTCTCAGATATCGTTGGTCTACTAGTCTGGATGTGTGGCATCTGTTTTGTCCTCGTCGTGTCCTCCATAAGCAGACAATGTTATTTCTTTTCACTTTGGGTGTCTTCTTTAGGTTTTCTGGTCTTGAGTTTCTGATTTGTTATGTGTTTGCGTATCTGATGGTCCTGTGTGTGTCTGTTTTTAGCAGTGCTATTTAGCATCATTGACTACTTTGTGCAGTGTAAAACGCCTGCTGACCAGGCTATGATGAGTTTACAAGGGGGCCATTTGTTTGGGGTTTTCACCGAAAGTAACGTATAACATGCTCTGTCATGTTCTAGTGGGGAAGAGACTGACATATTGTAAACCTGTCTTAAATTAACGATCAGATGTCGTATGGGACCACGTGATGAAACATTATGTCATGCTAAAAGATCAACAACAAAGCAGGACGTATGATAAATAACTTTATTGTAACATAGCCTCTACCTTAGAGCTGCATTGAACATACTTTTTTTCTGTGGAAACAGCTGGGGCACTACCTGGGGAATGCAAGGCTACATCCAGATGTCCAGAAATCGCAAGAACAACTGTGGCATCGCCACCATGGCCAGCTACCCCAAAGTGTAGAAAGTCATCGTCTGCAGCCCTACAGTCACCGGCATCTGGAACCCCAGCGTGTATAGAATAATTGTTAAAAACTCCTGTTAATATGTTTCGAGCTTTCGTATATTAAGAGAGTGTTGTTCCATGTTAAAAAATGATTGCTTGTATTCTGTGTACAGTTTATACAGTTGTTAAGAAAATAAAATAATTCGTTGACTCTTTTTTAATACTGGATCTTTTGATTTTATTTCCTTGTTTGCTGCGATTACCAGTATAAAGAGGATTCACACGAAACAAAAAAAAAAAAGAGAAGAGTCGGTTCAGAGTCCGTGTCTTAACCAACAGGTTTGCACCGCATAAAGGTCTTTTTAACTCTTTAAAGAAAATATAAAGTCGCTTGTTCAAGAAACATTTCCTGCATGTGATTGACAGGTTTGATGTAAATGTGACCTAAGGGTCAGGTCAGGGGTTTACTAAGTGGTCCTTGTCAGATATTGTCAAGTCTCCGGAATGCTGCAAAGGGGATATTGCACAACACAATCGGGATAAATAAATAAAACATTAGTTGATCATTGTACTTATAAGCACCTTTACAGTACAATGAGCATGTTATTATTGGTGTATGGTTTTCTATCCCAGAATTCATTAAATATACTAGTTGGACAACTTACATCAGAACACCGATTGCGACGAATACAAAGAACAGACGAAGACACACACACACACGAGTTTGTACAGTTACTGTTAAGATTCATCTACGTGTCCACATCATCGTCTCCCTAACTCAGCCGCCGCACACCACACTGATGTGTCTTTGTACAGCAGCACACACCTGTACAGTAAGTGCACTAAAGAAAACTTACCTGAAGATGCACGCAGTGTAAACATTGAGGGCATGCGACCGAACAGACTCAGACCACATCAATAAAACACCGCTAACCTGTTAAGGTCCGAATCTTAAAAGACGACATTTACGAAGGGGAAACATCAAGGAAGGTGAATCTCTCTCTCTCTCTTTCTCTCTCACACACGTGCGTTAGTAAAGCAGAAACGGTTTAAGCGTTTATGGCTCATTGCATTAGCATGTATTGTAAGTGTGTACATATCGCACACGCGCTGTATACACAGAAACCATGCACCAGTGTAATGCTATGGTGCATCGGCATGGATCATCTGTTTTTTTGAAAATATCATCTTGTTTTAAGGTCAGACCGGCCATTCCAGATCACTGTATGGTGATACCTAGACTTTCAAAGACAGCTGTTGTAGCGCAGTGCTGCTTGTGGCTGTAGCTGCTTTGGTGTTTGTTTGTTTGTTTGTTTGTTTGTTTGTTTGTTTGTTTGTTTGTTTGTTTGTTTAAAGTTGGGAATCTCTCGTCAGCCTGGTGGACAGTTGTGGTGTTTCATTGGTCCGAATGACATTTTGCCCAGCTGAATGAAAGCAATGGCCGCTGTGGGGTCCATATTTCCGTATATACCAACGCCAGCTTGAGTTCCTTCTATTGTACAAGTCAGGAGTCGACTACGATAAGAACTGCACCGGGGATTTGAACCGCGGCATGCTCCTTGTCGGCTATGGCACTGCGAACTCCAAGCACTGCTACATCGTTAAAATATCCGTGGACATGCACAGAATGCACGAACAAACTAACGAAGACTCAGTAAGTAAACAAACACATTTTTCAGTAGATACAAGAAATAAACAAACTTGTAGTTAACTGCGATTTAGAATAGGTCCATATCAAATAACTACACTACACTACACTACACTACACTACACTACACTACACTACACTACACTACACTACACTACACTGCACTGCACTACACTACACTAAACAGTAATCCTCATACTAGCAATAGTATACATGTGTCGCCTGGAAGTTAATTTGTCCTGTCATCGTTTTGTTTGTCGTTGTGTATATGTTTATTCAAGCTTTTTGTTTTGTCCTCGTTATCCACTCTTCCGACCACTTTCCGTTCGTTTACTGCATGTTGGTTTTGGTGTTTCTGATCGTCTGAATTTCTGGTTTGATATGTGTATGTGTGTGTGAGAGAGCGAGAAGAGTTGAACTGAATTATTTATTTGACAGCTCGAAGACCCTTTCAAAGCAGGGCGAGATATAAATTTCATCATCGGCCTTAGAACATTTACAGGCAGACGACGTAAATTACATGAAGTACACGTTCGTATCGTTTCAACCACTCATTACCTAGCACTTGCTCTCATGCCAACATTTCTTCGTTTGGCTTCTCTCTTACTTCCATATACAGCTCGCGCGCGTACACACACATACACACATCATTAGGCCACCAGCCCCAGCCTGCTTGACATTGTGACCAGTCTTGTGAGTCCAGCCACATGGGGTCAAGTTGTTTGTCAAGTACTTCCGACATTTCCGTCTTCTCTTTAAAGCATAACAAATGAACATGGCTACATTTCTTATATCTCTAGACAACATCATACACAACGCAGTCTGCTGGCATCCACTTTTTAGAATATTTCTGAACTTTTTTATGGTTACTACTGAAAGATATCTTTCTGGTTCGAATTACTTTTTAAACTGTCTGTAGGTTGAGTACCTATCACTCGTCTGCATTTTGTCTGAACATTTTTGTACAAAGTTGTCTTTCAATCTTGGAGCAGTAAGATGAAAGCCCTGGCATCTCCTACCCCACCTTGTTCCCACACGTGTCGTCGTGCACAGGGTATCTTCCATTGTCTTTGCCCACGGTAGTCCTAAGTTTACCTGCATGTTACAAGCTTTCTTTGGGAATCTTGACCTGTTCATGGTGTTTAATTTTAACCAGTATTTTACAGCTCGTATTGTGCTATTGATATACAGAGGGTGTCTCCCACTCTCGCTATATTATACCATATGTTAGGGAGTTTTAATGTCTACGCACATAAACCTTTTAATAGTGAATAAATGGACCTTTTTTATTTCACTGTATTCAGCCAGCACTTAGTCTAGTTTTCAGCTTGTGTAGAGCCTCGGTGACCTCGTGCTCACAAATCGGTGTATCGTGGTCAGAGAGCTTAGATATAGAGAGGGTTAACTCGTGACCGGCGGGAAAACTCGTCGGTTAGAGTTATCTTTCGTAACGTGATGCTACGAAACAACATGACACAAGGCGATCGTTTGAGACAAGGTGGGCAATTTTGCTCTGCAATAAACTGTCACAACGCCAGATTTAAATCAACCCAAAAGAAAAACGTTTCCATAATTTCCCAAAGGACGAAGAGATGTAAGCTACGAATTATTCTCAAATTACGATCCATAAGTTGTACTGTAGTTGAGAGCAGTCTACTACAACGCGTTTGCTTGATATCTGTGATTATTAAAACGACTTTACTGATTATATTGTGAGACTGTGTGAGGAATTCTCACTTATCTGATTACAAACCTATTTAAATTTGTTATAGTATTTTTATTTAAGGCATTGGTCACTGGGGTGAGGTGTTATAAAAATATTTGTTATTAATATATTGAAACTTATGATTATTAGATAATAATATATAATAGATAATATATTCCAATATATATTACTAAGCCATATTTTACCATCATGGGCCTTTGTGTTTGTCATATTTTATTTTTTTAATTTACATTTATCATGAGAGATCACTCTAACTGGCACATAAGGCTAATGATGATCATAGCTTGCACTGCAAAAGGTCTGTTTGAATGTGTGTGTGTTTGTAGAGATTCTACATATAGATCTATTGGATATTTTGGCTACTGTTAACTCCTTTTCATTATGCTAATAGGTGCAAAATCTGTAAATCACATTTCCATGTACCTGTATTTGTAGGTAACTTCTTCATGAAAGCGACCAATGGACAGAATGTCCAAACCTACCTATGCAAAGCAGCCCAGGATTTCACAGAAAGCTGTTGTCTTGCAAGGTAATTATTTTTAAATCATATATATATATATCTTCTTGCTATTTTTCATTCATTAAGAAAATATTTATAAGACGAGGGGTGATATTGTCCAGTACATTATAAGCATCTTTTTTATACATCTGTTTGAAGAAGAACAATCAGATATTGCAGTTGAGCCTGCATGCTTTATAATTGTGCCAGATTCTCCTACAAAAGATGAATTAAAGATGGAGATCACAAATCTTAAAGAAAAACTGAGCAGCCTGATGGAAGAGTGAGACAGTTAAGATATTAGAGTGTGCCTATTGTAAAAATATTGACCAGTTACTTCCTGGGGAAAAAAGTTAAATCTCAGTTGATTCGACTTCTGTGGAAAGAGCTAAAAAGCATTGACCTCTGTTGTCCACTTGGTGCGTGGGATCTGCAAGGAAGTGTGATTAATCTATTTATTAATGTTCGCCTCCATTTTTCTCTTAAAGATAGCTCTGTGTCTTCTTTGAAAAAGGAACAAAAAGAAATAAAAAAATGTTGAAGTTACATCATTTGTAGCTTTTAAGCTAAAGTAATTTAAAATTATTTTAGAACAGTGTGAAAGAAAATGTTATAAATCTTTATTCAAAGTACATGTGTGAATGATCCCTTTTGAGTATCTGCTTGCTGTATATTTCATAGTAAGCATAGCTGTTATCTTTAAATTGCCAACCAATGTTCTTACAATAAGGGATATGAATTTATATAAATATATACATTATTAGTAATAGTAGTATTATGATTTGTTATTTATTATGATTATTATGATTTGTGGGAGAATTTATTGCCCATGCTTGTATGTAAACAGAAATCTATATATCTCAGTATGTGAGCAAGTCTTCTGAATGTGGCTGTTTATATTCATGTGTAATTCTGTTTTTAACTGCTTTTCTCATATTCATAAATTATCATCAAATTAGATTTTTATGGATTTTTTAAATAAATGCAAATTTGTGCTCATAGATGTGCTGTTTGAATTTCTAAAAGTTATCCTTTTTTAAATATAGTCATCTGTCATACATGTATTAAAACTCTCCCAAACTACCCTCATCTAAGCAATTCTCATCAATAAAAGACACAAAAATCTGTTCTTAGATAAACGTCATTTCATATCGCAAACACCTAGACATTTACTCCAAAGATAAACAGTGCTAGCGACGACTTTGTTAGTAGTGCTAGATAGTAGCAACTGCGCGTAGCATATTTATCGAAGGGACGCAAGTCCGTCACTACTTTTCTTAACAGGTAAGAAAGGATAAAGGAGTGCACCCTCTCTATATCTAAGCTCTCTGTCGTGGTCAAGGATGACTCGGAAGGATGACACGTATACTCGAGGAGCATTTAAGATTTTTTTCCTGTTGTAGCTCGACATCAGGTGCACATACATATCTCTTCATTCAGTAATTCCCGTGGCATATGCTGGTCACCCCATGCAGGTCGGGGGGATCTGGCATGGGGAGGGTAGGGCTGGGAAACTGGATAGACGCAGCGGCTGACAAGACTCGCCACTGAGTTAGCGACAGATGTGCATGTACACATGCACATACACGCCTATAACGCGAAGGTACCTGTGTGCATGTCTATGCAGAGCTCCCCTCGTGTCCAATCAGCTACACACGTGAACCGCGCATGTGACTCCAATCACTGCAGCGTCATCTAACGAAAAGATAAGAGGAGAAAGTGGAAAAAACTAGAACAAAGTAGCGATCTCAAAGTCAGCGCCTTAACATAGAAGCCTATCAGATAAAAGTAAATTGGAGAATTGTAAATTGGTCGTTTAACAAACATTCGATCGCTGTCTATGACACACTTGTATGGCTTCACCTATGACCTAAGGGTCAGGTCAGGTGAAGAGCTAACTGGTCGATCGAAGTATACTGCTTTAACTATAATGGACAACACCAAATAAATCAATCAATCAATCAATAAAGACAATTCATGTAAAAGTGCTGATAAACAGCTAAGTACAATGAGAATGTTATACGTGGTGGTGGATAGATAGTTTATTTATCCAAATAGTGATTACACAGAAGTTGCACTAGAACACTCTCACACAACAACAACACAGCAACAAAAGATACACACACAAGACTGGTGCATTCTCATCCAGTACCATTTCTAAACCATTCACCTGTCCACACTTCCCTATCCCTGACTGACCACACTGATTTGCCGTTATACAACAGCAACACTCTCTGCTAAAGAAAGCGTACGAAAGAAAAAGTACGTGGAAAATACTCGCAGTGCATTTAAAAAAAAAAAAAAAACTAGGGCGCGCAATCGTAGCATATGACACTCACGTGGGACTATTTTCGGTGCAGGCCCAGACGATATAAAACGATCCGCTGCTCAGTGCCTGTCGCTAGTCCAGTTTCAAAAGAAACCAGCGAAGAGGAAACATCGACATCACATCAAAGGTGAGCGCCTTTCTCTTTCTCTCTCTCTCACACACAGACGCTAGTAAACATACAATAGTTTGAGTGTTTATGGCTCAATGCATTTCCATGTATTGTGTGTACACATCACACACGCGCTGTGTACACAGAAACCACACACCAATGTAGTGCTGTGGTGACCGGCAGCGCAGCTCTTGAAATAATGCCTTAATTAACATGAGGTCATTGTGTGCAGATGAAGTGCTTCATCCTCATCGCCGTGCTTGGCCTGACCTGCGCCCTGGATCTTGACTCCGAGTGGGATTCGTTCAAGATGATCTACAAGAAGTCGTACAAGGATGTCGACGAAGAGGCTTACAGGTAAGGATCAATGGTGACACAGCTTTTGGGGGAATCCTGATCGAAGACGACAACTTGAAAGGACAAAACATGCCGATCATTTCAATAGTTCAAGTTTGAGATGTTACTGAAACTATTTCAGGGGCGTACAGAAGTGTTATGTTAGTATCAATAGGTTCACTGAGAAAGCTTTGGCCACACGTTAGCTGTGGTCAGTTGTGACGTCACAATGTTGTCTCCTGTATGTAGACGGAGACTTAGTTTTTGTTTGTTGTTATCTCGAAAGACAAGATAATCTCTCAGGTTCATGAAAATAGTGTCTCAGTAGCTAAGGGTAAAAGGGAGACCACACCTAAAACACAAATAGTGAGTAGCTCCCCTTGTCAGCCTGGTGCACATGTTTATGTTATCATGGATGTTATCTTTCATTGCGGTGAGTGCTTTTCGCCCAGCGTTCAATCTTTCGACAGTTCCGCTTATGAGCTGAACAAAAGTCAACCTTTGCTCAGTTGTTATCTTTAAAACTGGATATTCTAAGGTCTCTTTCTCTTTTTGTGTTCAGTTTCTTGTCATTAAAAACACAGTTCGTCCCTCATTCTTTCTAGATCTGAAAACGCTTAGCGCAAAAAAAAAAAAAAAAAAAAAAAACTTATTCTTCACTGGAGTTTTTTTTTTTTCGAACGATCGCAGTCTTCTCGCACAGATACAGTGATTGGGTGTGTGCTTGCTTTCACCTTATGTGTATGTGTGACTAGAGGATATTTTGTAACTCATCCATAAACAGAAAGAATTAGCGTTCACACACAATCACATAGGCTTGTATACTGACCACATCTTTATTTGATTTTTTTTTTTTTTTTTTTAACAAAACCCACTATGTCTTTCTTACAGTCATAATAGCAGACGAAGCTGCAGTAGATTATGGTGTTCACCACTTACTGACACGCATTTAAAATAGTTGTCTGTCGTCGGTTTTACAGGCGCGAGATCTGGGAGAACAACCTGGACTTCATCCAGCGACACAACTTCGAGGCTGACTTGGGTATCCACACATTCCGTGTCGGGGTCAACGAGTACGCCGACATGGTATGCGATTATGCAACTTGTCCATTAGTCAATAGGTTGGCGCATTAAAGCTTGCGCAGACTGACTGACGGGACGAGTGATAAAGAAAAACAAAGAAGTTAAGGTCTAGGATGAGCTTAAAATAATCAGAAGAGTTTCGCTAGAGAGACTTCAGTTAACCGTAATTAAGAACAAGCAAAGAGCACAGTTATAAATAATTTTTTTTCTCAGATTCCGATTTTGCAGCGCATTGATGTTGTAGACTGACCTATATCATTGGATAGTCTGCCTTCAATTTTTAAACCTATAATATCTGGTATACCTGCAGTTGTTTTCTGATTGACTTTTCTTTCAACGTGTTTCGTTGTCTTCTCAGAGCAATGCAGAATTCCGCAAAGTGCTGAATGGCTTCAAGATGTCCGAAACCCTCGTAGCTGGGGGAGAGATCTTTGTCCCTAAGCCTGGTGTAAAACTACCCGACTCTGTTGACTGGCGCACTAAAGGCTACGTCACCCCTATTAAGAACCAGGTATGGTTCAGCTGAACACAGGTCACGCTTTCTGCCTCTTTTGCATGTCATTCATTCTGGTGCAACAATTACCCTTGCGAAATCGTCGTCCTGCTTTATGTCTTTACGTTTTGGAATTTATTTTTTCGTACATATTCAATTTCCTTAGTCAGGTATTATTTTAACATCTTCATTTCACCTTAAAATAAAATTCGGTGTGAGCGAAAGAAGATTTTACAAATTTTTATATGATTTAGTTTCTGACTTCTGTCCTTTGCTGAGCCAAAAGCCAAAACACATTTCTACTAAGATTTATTTACTTTTCATTCTTTCAGATTATTTAGGACTCATTCTTTATTTAAATACATTTTAAAGATATTTTGTATAGACTATAATGCTTCAATTTTCAACCTATAGGGTCAGTGCGGGTCGTGCTGGGCCTTCTCTGCCACAGGGTCACTGGAGGGTCAATGGTTCAACAAAACGGGCACACTCGTCTCCCTCTCTGAGCAAAACCTTGTAGACTGTTCCAAGAAGGAAGGTGAGAACGCATGTGTTAAACCCTGTTTTCTTCCTCTGTTCTAACAAACTGTGTAACTGTTGGTGTTTGTCATCTTACTCGTGAATATTTTCCTTGCATGAGCGTCCAAATGTCATGCCATATTTTAATTTGAGAAGATGAACAACCTCTGCGGTTACTTGATTGTATCCAATTGACACAATCTTCATTAAAACACTCAGACCCATACATACCACATGGCAATCAATACCAGTATTCAGCTAAAATATAATTGATACCCAGTATACAGCGTCTGTTCTGACATTGTCTTTATCCCTCTGTTCTAGCTCCTGTTTCGATTACCTTTTGACAGTTCTTGCCTTTGTTCTTTGCAGGTAACGAAGGTTGTGAGGGAGGTCTGATGGACCAGGCTTTCACTTACGTCCTGAAAAACAAAGGTATTGATACTGAGGCGTCATACCCATACAAGGCTAAGGTAGGTTGGGGTTCTTCTTGATTTTCTTTTTCTTCATTTGACATTACGATGTGCAATTAACTTTGTATTCGGGTGGGTCTTTAAGAAAATACATCTTTCTCCCTCTCTCATCAGGACGAGAAGTGCAAGTTCAAGCCTGCTAATGTCGGCGCCAACGACACAGGCTTTGTCGACATCGCCAGTGGCAACGAGAATGACCTGCAAGGAAGCAATCGCCACCGTGGGGCCCATCTCCGTGGCCATCGACGCCAGCCACAACTCCTTCCAGCTGTACAAGTCCGGCGTGTACTACGAGAAGAAGTGCAGCGCTACGCAGTTGGACCACGGAGTTCTGGCTGTCGGCTATGGCTCTGAAAGCTCTAAAGACTACTACATCGTTAAAAATAGGTGAGCAAAGCAGGAACAAAGATACGAGCAAAATAAATAAGTCCACGAACACAATTATAAATAAATTTAATAAATAACTGGTGGTTAATTGCTAATAATTCCTTCTCAGATATTTCCATTCGTGGTCTGCTAGTCTGGATGTGTGGCATCTATTTTGTCCTCGTTGTGTCATCCACTTTAGACCAGCATTAAACATACTTTTTTCTGTGGAAACAGCTGGGGCACTACCTGGGGAATGCAAGGCTACATCCAGATGTCCAGAAATCGCAAGAACAACTGTGGCATCGCCACCCAGGCCAGCTACCCCAAAGTGTAGAAAGTCATCGTCTGCAGCACAACAGTCACCGGCATCAGGATCCCCAGCGTGTATAGAATAATTGTTAAAAACTCCTGTTAATATGTTTCGAGCTTTCGTATATTAAGAGAGTGTTGTCCCATGTTAAAAAAATGATTGGTTGTATTCTGTGTACAGTTTATACAGTTGTTCAGAAATAAAATAATTCGTTGATTCTTTTTCAATACTGGATCTTTTGATTTTATTTCCTTGTTTGTTGCGATTAGCAGTGTAAAGAGGATTCACACGAAACAAAAACAAAATAGAAGAGTGGGTTTAGAGTCCGTTTCTTAACCAACAGGTCTTGCACCGCATAAAGGTCTCTTTAAAACTCTTTAAAGAAAATGTAAAGTCGCTTGTTCATGAAACATTTCCTGCATGTGATTGACAGGTTTGATGTAAATATGACCTAAGGGTCAGGTCAGGGGTAAAACTAAGTGGTCCTTGTCAGATATTGTCAAGTCTCCGGAATGCTGCAAAGGGGATATTGCGCAACACAATCGGGATAAATAAATAAAACATTAGTTGATCATTGTACTTATAAGCACCTTTAAAGTTACAATGGCATGTTATTACTGGTGTATGGTTTTCTATCCCAGAATTCATTAAATATACTAGCTGGACAACTTGCATCAGAACACCGATTGCGACGAATACAAAGAACAGACGAACACACACACACACACACGAGTTTGTACAGTTACTGTTCAGATTCATCTACCTGTCCACATCATCGTCTCCCTAACTCAGCCGCCGCAAAAGAACACTGATGTGTCTTTGTACAGCAGCACACACCTGTAAGTGCAGAAAACTTACCTGAAGATGCAGGCAGTGTAAACATTGAGGTATCGTGATACCTAGACTTTCAAAGACAGCGGTTGTAGCTTATGGAAAGCGCAGAGCTGCTTATGGCTGTGGCTGTATCGAGGTCAGAGATTTCTATTGTTGTCTCCAAGTTTATTACAATACTTAATTAAGTAAATCAGCTAGTGTTGTAGTCAATATTTTCTCGATGCTGTTAAAATCAACATGACACTGTAATCAGGACAGTTTTTGTTGCCATGACAATAGACAAGATAAAAGCAAGAGACAACAGAAGAGAATGAACATTCTAGATCGTACTGTATAAGGTGAGCTACAGGGGATCTCATCACAATGTCACAGAGATATGATAGAGTCAAAGCCACAGAGAGCAGAACAAAAGGAATGAACGATTATAACCGGTATTGTGTACGTGAGCACGTGACTCAAGTGTGTGACAGGATAAGAGTAAAAGATAAGAGAACAAATAAGTCACCTGCTCAACGTACACTTTCCGGTTGTAGAGAGCGTAGAGTGTAGAAAGTGGAGTGACAACACCTGTTGCAGGTGAACACTCACCTTTACCGCGGGTTAGCTGTTGGTGTGTTTGCATCAAAGCACATGATACGGCGGCGACACAAGGCGATGACCACGTGGTCAATATTGCTGTCAGAGAGCGACTTGTAACGTTACAGACACGTATGCCTCGTGACGCAACATTGCACAAACCAACTCTGTGTATTGTGACGTAATAGTTTTAAAATACCCTCTACGTATTTAATAATGCGACTTGTACATGACAAACAAGTGACGTCATAGTTTAAAAATAGCCTCTACATATCTAATTAACGTGCCTGTACACGACAGCTACAAGTGACGTGAGAGCAGAAAGTGCGTGTCTGATGGTCGACAAGAACTGTGTAGAGAGATGTGTAGTGCTGTGTGAACAAGCTATGTGAATACTAATAATACACATAAGACCGTTGCATTTGGAGTAGATAAGAAACTATAGGACAGGTGTAGACCATGCGAGCAGTGGGACTTCCCATGTCCACGTGCACAAGTCATGCATCGCGGGCTCCATTTCAGATTTCAGTATCTCGCAAAAATCTCTAAGTTGCTGACTTCTTTGGGTTTTTTAAAACTAGAACTACCTCAGTCACCACCTGATGGAAGAAAAAAATGGTCGTCTTTCTTGGACATGTGTCTGTCAAATAGTTGAGATGCAAAAAAATTACAAAAATGTTTTTACGTGATCATAGACGCGTCACTCATGTGTGACCCCCTAAGTATATTCCCCAAAACACCTTTTAAAATTTTGTTTTCATCTGATCACGAGATCTTTTTGTCCAGCCTGTAGTCACGTGCAGGTAGCCAAGTCTCGTGCCAGTCATGTGTAGAGCATCATTCCAACGGGTCGTCCGTCCTCTGACCTTTTAAAGTCCGATACTTATCATCCTCGCACCTCTATCGAGAGCGCTAGATAATTTGAGGAAACAGCTGACTGAAACAGATATTTTTACAATTGAAGACAATATTTTTACAAATTCAGTGATTTTCGGTGTCAATATCTGGAATAACAAATTTTTTTGTCAATAAATTTTCTTAGTCCTTTTTAAACCTCCTTTATGTCCTTGGTGTGAAGACATCTTATATGTGCAGTCAATCATCGCTGCACGTCATCAACAGGTTACTGGAAACAACGACATTAAGGAAATCAACGAATTATTAAACTAATTTTACTACTTCCCAATCGACACACATGAAAACAATGGTTAAGTTTATGTTGCATATTACTGGTCTTAAAAGCATCTGAAATACTAGTGCTGTCGCGTTTAGTTACCATTCTGATCCATCCACCCGTCCACCCCTTACCCACTCCCACACACCACAGTGGTTTGTCGTTCGACACCCGCAGCGCTCCTAAAATGAATGGACGAAAGGAAAACTCCATGAAACTACTCGTATCGTGTATATCAAAATAATCAGGGCGTACAAGCATGTGATGGTCACGTGGCCCTCTGTAGGGTCAGGCCAAGACCATATAAAAGAAACCAAGGCTCTGAGCCTGTCATTAGTCCAGGATTTAAAAAGTGACATCGACATCACACCAAGGTGAGAGCCTCCCCCTCACTTTCTCTCTCTTTCACACACATGTGCTTCATTTATCTTCATGTTACTCAAGCATGAAATGGAGCGTTTATGGGTCATTGCATTGCCATTTATTTTACATCCACGCTGTGTACACAGAAACCATGCATCAGTGTGTGCACCAGAAGCTTACATAGCTCTTGAAACGATGCCTTGAACATGCGGCCATTGTGTGCAGATGAAGTGCTTCATCCTCGTGGCGATGCTTGGCCTGACCTGCGCCCTGGACCTTGACTCCCAGTGGGATTCGTTCAAGATGTCTTACAAGAAGTCCTACAAGGATGTCGACGAAGAGGCTTACAGGTAAGGATCGATGGCGACACAGCTCTTGATCGAATCCTGATCGAAGGTGAGAGGACAAAACGTTCTGATCGTTGCGATGATGTGTTTTTAAGGAGATGCTACTGCTGCTATTCCAGGGACTACAGAAGTGTTTAGTTTGCTATCGATGCATCCATCCACCGAGAAAGCTGCGACCATCAGCTTGTTTATCCGTGGACATTGCGACGTCACAGGTTTATCTTTTTCTGTGCTCGGAGATGTAGGTTTGTGTCTCGAGACAATAGTATCTTGACCAGGGCAGCCTGGTCATCTACAAGAATGCATTGTGAGACGAAACTTCACAGATAGTCGTCGTAGAAAGCGCAAAAAGAAAGCACAGTGTTGTTTGTGACTGCTGAAGTTTGTGAAAATAAATTACTTAAACTCTAACAGCAAATCCAAGCCAAAAAATGTATTCATGTGCGTGTCACAAAAAGGTCCTTGTATGGGTAAGTGGAGGAAAACCACAAAGAGAGCGAAAATAGGGGAGGACTTACCTTGTCCTGGCTCCTAACTGTCGGATGCCGTCTGTTTTATTTCTAAGTTTGGTTGGCTGGTGGGTTTGTTTATTTTCTTCATTGAAGACTCTGTTTTTATTTTACTTACTGTCTTTTACCACCCTACCTCGCTCTCTCTCTCTCACACACACACATACAACAAAGGCTTGCAGAACTGATCACTCATGTACCTGTTGCCTGTTAGTAACCAGCCTTCTCATTGAAATTTTGTGATTTGAGACGGTGACTCAACTGTCTACTCAAAAATGTATTGTTCCTTGTGAATAGTTTCCCTGTGTTACACAACAGTGAGACTGTTACCACGAGGTATTTAAAAAAGTTTTTTTTGTTTTTTTGGTTTTTTGTTTTTTACAAAATCTACTTAGTCTCTTGCACACTCGTAATAACAGACGAAGCACGAGTAAAATTTAAAACGTACATTAGTTTTTTTAATTGTCGGTTTTACACAGGCGCGAGATCTGGGAGAACAACCTGGACTTCATCCAGCGACACAACTTCGAGCTGACCTGGGTATCCACACTTTCCGTGTCGGGGTCAACGAGTACGCCGACATGGTATGCGATTTGGTTGGTTGGGTGGGTGGTTGGCTGGCTGCTTGGTTGCTTGGTTTATTTAGTAGTGATTTCGGGCTATAGGGGGAGGGGAAGGGAAAGGGAGGAAACCCCCGAGGCACAGCCCTGCTAACAAGGTGTCAGGTACAGAGAGTGTCCCCGAGACGAGATGAACCCTGAGTTTCTCGCTGCAGTGGTGACAAGAGAGTGTTTTAACCTGTATGCGATTTATGCGCGCGTCCTTTACTTAATAAGCTGACGCATGCAGACAGGCGCAGAAAAACAGAAAGACAGACAAGCAGACAGAGAGACAAGGGGAACGAAACAAATTCAAAACAGAGATAGGTATAGGCTGACCTTAAAATAGCGCAGGCGAAATTAAAAGACTACTACTACTAACCCAGAAGAAGTTAAAATAATTCAGAAGAGCTACCTCTCGTACTCCACTGTTTGAATTCTATTCACATGTCAATTAATTCACTTACAGAGAGACTTCAAATTAACCTTAGTAAAGGGGAAGCATAGAACATTTTTCATAGATGCTAACCATGCACAGAATTTATTTTGTATGCTTTCTTTCCCAGTTGTCTCACATCAGGTAGACTCATATTATGGGATAGTTTGCGTGTAAGTTCGCCTGCCTGCATTTTTCTACCTTATATGTGGGTATCTGGTATGTATGCAGCTGTTTTCTTTCAACCTGTTTCGTTGTCTTCTCAGAGCAACGCAGAATTCCGCAAAGTGCTGAATGGCTTCAAGATGTCCGACACTCTCCTAGCTGGGGGAGAGATCTTTGTCCCTAGGCTGGTGCACAGCTACCCGACTCTGTTGACTGGCGCACCAAAGGCTACGTCACCCCTATTAAAAACCAGGTATGGTTCAGCTGAACACAGGTCTCCTGCCTTACATCGTCCATTTTGGTCAACAAATACCTTTGCAAAATTGTCATCGTATTTGAAGTTTTTATGTTATGATGAAGTATTAGTCTTAAATAATAATTTTCTTAGTAATTTTTTTAAACATGGTCATCTCACCTGAAAATAAAACTCAGTGCGAGTGAAAGGATGGTTACAAAGATGATTTTTGAAAAACTTTGATTTGATTTCGTTTCTGACATCTGTTCTCTGGGCAGTAAGAAGGCAAGACACAGTTTACTTCGCCTCAGTCAGTTTACACATACTATTTCAATATTTATTTACTTTTGTTCGAACAATTGCGGACATAGACTAACTGTGCTTCGATTTTGTTTTACCTCCAGGGTCAGTGCGGGTCGTGCTGGGCCTTCTCTTCCACAGGGTCACTGGAGGGTCAATGGTTCAAGAAGACGGGCACACTCGTCTCCCTGTCTGAGCAAGACCTTGTGGACTGTTCCAAGAAGGAGGGTGAGAACTCTGGTCCTCAGTCCGTTAGTGTTCTCCTCTGTTTTAATAAATCGTGCAGGTTCTGACGTTCGTCACCTTACTCATCAACTTTGTCCAGTCTTACTTGCTCGAGCGTTCGCATGTCCATATCACTTCTTAATTTCAGAAAATGAACAACCTCTGCGGCTACTTGAGTTCATCACAAGGCGCAAAGCCTCATAAAGCCCAGACCTATACTTTACCTTCTGAAAATCTGTAGCCAGCATTCATAGCGTCTGTTCTTATATTGTCTTTCCCCCTCTTCCCTGTTTCGCCCTCCCCTCTCTCTCTCTCTATTTGATACATTGTGACATTTCTCACCTTTACATGCAGGTAACAACGGCTGCAATGGAGGTCTGATGGACCAGGCTTTCACCTACGTCCAGAAGAACGGCGGCATTGATACCGAGGCCACATACCCATATAAGGGCAAGGTCTGCCGGAGTTCTTCATCTTTTTCTTCTTTTGACAACGACTATGATGTTATTATTGTTATTGATGATAATATCGGTTGTTGTTACTGTTGTTTTATGCGATGTAGACGACGTGTTAAATGATATTTACGTGAACTGTGTGCTAAAAAGCGCTGACTTTGTCACAAATATAATTCACAATACTTTTTTAAAATAAAAGTAGGCAACAGCACAAGTGTACTGATCCTAGATTACAATTCTGAGGTCATTGAAAGCCCTCGCCAGTACAAAGGCTTCCAATGCATGTTAATGAGGTGATGGCTCAACAGCCAGTCAGCATCTCGTGACGTCATGGGGTGTGTCATTCGAAAACTAACAGGACACGCCTCTTTGCTTCCATTTTTGTAATCAGTATTTTGCACCGATTCAAACTCGGTAATTTGCAATTAACTTTGTATTCGGGTGGAGATTTAAGAATACATCAATATTTTTCTTGATTCAAAGAACGAGAAGTGCAAGTTCAAGCGTGCTTATGTCGGCGCCAACGACACAGGTTTTGTCGACATTGCCAGCGGCAACGAGAATGACCTGCAAGAAGCAATCGCCAGCGTGGGACCCATCTCCGTGGCCATCGACGCCAGCCACAACTCCTTCCAGCTGTACAAGTCCGGCGTGTACTACGAGAAGAAGTGCAGCTCTAAGCAGCTGGACCACGGAGTTCTGGCTGTCGGCTATGGCGCTGATAGCTCAAATGACTACTACATCGTTAAAAATAGGTGAGCAAAGCAGGAACAGAGGAGCGAAAGAAATAAATAAGTCAATAAACACACATAAAAAATAATGATGCGGTGATTAATAGCGAAAAAAGTTACAGGACGTATGAAAAATATTTGAATTGTACCATTTGTAGTCTCTAGCTTTTTGAGAATAGTACAACCCTCTTTGTCTGTGGAAACAGCTGGGGCACTAGCTGGGGAATGGATGGCTACATCCTGATGTCCAGGAATAACAAGAACAACTGTGGCATCGCAACCCAGGCCAGCTACCCCAAAGTGTAGAATCTTCATCGTCTGCAGCACTACAGTCACCGACATCAGGATCCCCGTGTACAGCACATGAACAACTCTTGAAAGATCAACCTTAAGGCTGATACATTCTACGTGTTTCTTATATTAAGAGAGTGATGTCACGTGTTAAAAAATTTGCTTGTTATTTGATTACAGTTAATAGATTTGGGAGAAATAAAAGTATTCTTGTTAATAGATGATCTTTGGATTTTGTTTTTGTTGTTGTTCGCTGTGAGAATAAGAAGCAGGTTAGCCACATCTACCTCCACTCTCACATGAACATGTCCAAAAAAGACAGTCACAAACACTCGTGGAAGCGAAAAAAAAAATAAAAAAAAAAACAACAAACAAACAAACAAACAAACAAACAAACAAACAAACAAACAAACAAACAAAACAGTTACAATCATAACAAACTTTGCTACAATATTTATTTAAGTGCATCTAACCAACAACTGTCTATTGTAGTCGGGACAGATTGCTTCAGTACTTGAAGTTTTATTGACAATGAGCATTGTACGTGGTAGGGACAGACAGCGACATGAATTCTCGTCACAGAGAGAAGAATTGAAGGAATGAGTGTTCGACGTCATACTACATCCGGTACAGTGCACGCGAGCACGTGACACGGCTGTGTGACCAGATGACAGCAACAGATAACAAAAGACATTGTCCTGCTCACTGTAACGTGTAGACACCATACTTTGAATAGAATTTACCCTTGTAGTAACTGGACAGAGTGAGAACGAAGTCCTCTTGCTTCTCTACATGGACGAACACAGACCTTCTCCACTGGTCTTGCGACAAAACCCGTTACCACGGCAACACTAAGCCATGACCGCGCGGTTTGTTACACTACAGAAAAAAATCATTTAATAGGTTGAAACATACAGACCAGCGGACAAACAGGAAGACATCAGGTAGGCTAACAAGGAGGAACAAAGTAAAACAAAAAAGCAAATAACTTTTTGTATTGTGACGTAACAGTAATATACATGTAATACAGTTAGTGACGTAACAGCCAAAAAGAACTACGTGTCTAGTGTCTAGTGAAAAATACTGAGTTATATTCTGTGTTCATGTTCCCAAAACACAAAATTTACGTCAGTTGTGCATTCCTGACAATGTTAGAATCCTTGACAGCTTCGTGTCGCCATTTTATTTAGTCAGTAACTCAGGAAAATTAATCAGAAATGTCGCCTTTGCTCTTTCTAAAACTCTACAGGTGAGAGAGAGAGACAATTATTTGTAAAATGTTTGTCCTTTGCTAATAACAAAACTTTCTCACTTTCGATAAGTGTTGTAAATGTAATTAGAGTATAGTATAGGCGTTGATCCTGTACCGTTGTATTTGAACCACTAATTTATTTCCCACCTCCCTCCTCCCCCAACGTTGGTTAGGGTACGAGCTCACAGACATAAAATAATTGTTATTGTTAATGTTATTGGTAAATGTCATAGTAGGGAGGTCACACGTGCTCTGACCTTCTGTGGTTTTTCTCCGGATTTTCTACACTCTGTGTGTGTGTGAACTTTTATAAAACCTTGATGTTTTGTAAGATTTGCATTTTAGTATGTAAAAGCTTCTTAAGCTGCCTACTGTAGTGGAGAGAGGCTCTTTCTAAATTTTATATATATATTTTTCTTGTATTAAGTGCAAGATAAAGACGATACAGAAGAACCATAGACTGGAAACTATGGACAGGGTACGAGAATGGGAGAAGTTGGGATTTTCCATGTTTCCACCAAAAAGTGCTCATGCACTGTATCGCTGGCTCCGTTTTCGGATACCTAACCCTACAACCGGGGGAAAACCCACAAATCTGACTAATTTCTTATCGTCTGCGGACACAAACTGCTTCACACGGCACCTGACCAAAGAAAGCAAGGATTTTGTGTTTTGTAGTGTCTGCTGTACAGAATGTAGACACTCTTTGAAAGAAAAACCCATTACAGTTGCAAGGACTAACTAAACAATGACATGTTAGTTTTTGAAACGTTGTATTATTGATCAAGCTTCGTACGGATGGACGGAAGGACGGACAGACAATATAGATCATTCACGAGTGACAAGAAAAATAACCTAATATTCATGATCATATAAACAAAAGTAAACTGACATCCACGTGCACACTTATGCATTGTCACGAAAGCCCCGAGCGCACATACACCAGTCTGTCAACACGTACGACATGTAGTACACATGAAATGATTTCTCAAATTTCAATATTTTAATTAAAAAATTTTGAACAATAGCGTAAATAAACAAACTATCCCACAGCGAGCTGTCACGTGATCGAGTGAACTAAGACGTCGTGGACGTTGTCTCCGTGATCCCCCTCCCCTTCCTTCTCTACAATCTTTTCTAATTATGTTGTGATTAGATCATGTGATCTTTATCTACGAGCCTGTAATCACATGCAGGTAGCCAAGTCTCGTGCCAGTCATGTCCATCATTGCAATGTGTCGTTCGTCCCATTTCAAAGTCAAGGTGAATGTTTCGATACTTATCATCATCTCACCCTGTGTCGAGAGCGTTAGATAATATGAGGAAACAGCTGACTGGCAATTACATTTTTTAAGTTTAGTTCTATCTATAAGCTATTTTTCAACGATAATAGCTTGGACAACACATCTCAACTTTTCCACTCCTGCACATTTTCCCTTATTCCATTTAAACCTCGTTCGTGTCTTTGATGCCAAGACACCAGCTGGACATGTTTATAGCAAAAAGACCGACGATGGACTGCATATTTACAGACACTGATCATTTGTGGGTTTTGGGGTTTTTTAAAATTTTTTTTTTTTTTTGCCAAAGTGGGTAAAAGCA
Organism: Pomacea canaliculata; assembly: GCF_003073045.1. Classification (NCBI taxonomy): domain Eukaryota; kingdom Metazoa; phylum Mollusca; class Gastropoda; order Architaenioglossa; family Ampullariidae; genus Pomacea; species Pomacea canaliculata. The sequence goes on along the minus strand of NC_037591.1, from coordinate 23,158,752 downwards.
GCTTATCGTTCGAAATTGCCCCAGATCAGTAAATAAACTGATAAGACACAGACAAAATATCAGTTAAAAAAAATCGCGCAGTCACACCCCATGACGAGCATGTGATCTAATCAGATGATGTCCCCAGGCTGGGTATAAAAACTACAGCCACCCTCTTGTTTGTCGCGTTGACCGACAAGGGAAATACATTGACTCCAAACTGTGAGTGACTGCTTGTACTTTAGCTTTAGTGTCCTCGTGACATTTCACCTTTTGTCTGGCAGGCATCAACATCTCTTGATCAATTCTTAGTTTCTTGAGCTATTTATTTACAGCAGTATATAATGATCGTTGTATATAACAATCAAACATAAGATACGGGGAAAATATTTGGTTTGTAGTATATTCGTCGTTGTGTTATAGCTAGTTGTTATTGTTTTGTTCAGTTTAAGTTCATCCCCGTCTGTCCTCGCCCCATTTTACTCTGTGGATGTGGAAATCTGATGAAGGCCTGAGTCTGCAAACTGCATTGTGTTCTGTTTGTCTCCTGCAGATGAAGTGCATCGTGCTGCTCGTGGCCATTGGCGTGGCTTCCGGTCTTGACCTCGAGGCTGAATGGAGAACCTTCAAGACCAACCTTTAACAGGGTGTACAGAGACCCAAGGGAGGAAGCCTACAGGTCAGTTCGAGGGGTCAAGCACGAAGTCGACAGCTCTTTTGATGGAACGAGTGATGGGACGGAGGACTTTATGGAAAAGGGGATCCGGGTAGATGGTGGTGGAAGCTGTTGGGAACACTTTTGGTTTTTGTGTGAATGGCAGCGATTTTGCGATGTTCACATGAAAGATGACAGTTGACTGATGATTTTTGTTCTTTAACTTTTGTCTGTAACAGGCGTAACGTCTTCCAGGCTCACCTGGACTTCATCCAGAAACACAACCTGGAGGCAGACCGTGGACTTCACACCTTCCGTGTCGGGGTTAACGAGTACGCGGACATGGTGAGGCAACCAGAGTATTGAGCTTTAAAAACTGACTTCGTGGTTAAACTTTAGAGGTGGATCAATCCATCGTTTAGCTTGCTTGTTTGCTGGCATTGAGTTTGTCTGTCTTTGCCGATCCGTAGTTCTGAACTAAGTCCCCTGTGTGCATGAAATGTGGTATAGAAGACATTTCTTTAAATGTTCATTTTAAGTACTGACTTATTCAGTAGTTGGAATATTTTACGGTTCATTTGATTTGCAGACCAACGCAGAGTTTGTTCATGTCATGAATGGTTTTAAAATTCCCGAAAACTACGAATCCAATGGACCTCTGTACACTCCACCCGAGGTCTCTGACTTGCCAGCCAGCGTGGACTGGCGTACCAAAGGTTACGTCACACCAATTAAGAACCAGGTAAGGCTACCTCTGGAATAAATATCTTGCATGTGACAAAAGAAGCTGACGATGACGAAACCAGTTCCTTTAAGGATAAAGGGGATACAAAACTTTTGTTTTAATTACAAATTTCGAAGACATGCGAGACTTGTTTTTCGTTACGAATGTTGATTGGAAGTGACGGTTTGTGACACCATTTGTGACGTCACTACTTTTTCTCGTGAAGGCTCAGTGCGGCTCGTGTTGGGCCTTTTCTGCCACGGGGTCACTGGAGGGTCAGTGGTTCAACAAAACCAAACAGCTGGTCTCCTTGTCGGAACAAAACCTGGTGGACTGCTCCAAGAAGCAGGGTAAGAATGAAACCAAATTTCCGTCAGTCACAGAACTGTGAGACCTTTGCTGACCCCTCCCTGTAATTCTAAGAGCTTGGGCGTTTCACTAAAGAATCTTGAGCGTATAAAAATAATCTTACGGTTGAATCTTATTATCATTATGAACTTTTTCAGGCACTTGCCTCTTTTTTTGCAAATGAAGACATCAAGCGTCTTTTCTAGAGACTTAGCTGGACATCAGTATACCATAGGACAATGATTAATAGGAGGAGTAAAGATGTAGTTAGTAAGAATTGAGAAAGTAAAGTCCTGCGAAAATTGGGAAAGGTTTTCTCTTTCTGAGTGTTTCTGTTACCGGACGATCATGTAAGAGAAATGAATGTCGGAAGATCCGTTATTTACCTGTACAGGTAACCAAGGCTGTGAAGGTGGGTTGATGGATCAGGCTTTCACCTACGTTAAGGACAACAAGGGCATCGACACCGAGGCCTCCTATCCATACAAGGCCGTGGTAAGTGTTCATGTATTCGCTGACAGAAGAAAATTTATTGTATTTTCCAAGAATTTATAGCTTCTGTCTGGGCCTGGTTGGCCTGTCTGGCTCCTTTCATCCTCTGTACCCTGCCTTTCACTCAGCTGTGAGTGAACTACTGTTACATCCGCTATCGTCAGGCGTCTGTGTCATCGTCTGATGCCATCGGGTATCGCCCCTCTGACACTAGCTGTATCATTCCCACTCTGAAAGCCTCGCAGGTCTTGATCATCATCCATTTGACACTAACACCTGCCTCACTTTATCTTACAGGACGAGAAGTGTGTATTCAAGTCTGCCGACATCGGAGCTACAGACACAGGCTTCGTGGACATCAAGAAAGGCAGTGAGGCCGACCTGCAGGCAGCTGTGGCCAACCTGGGACCCATCTCCGTGGCCATCGATGCCAGCCACAACTCCTTCCAGCTGTACAAGTCCGGCGTGTACTACGAGAAGAAGTGCAGCTCTAAGCAGCTGGACCACGGAGTGCTGGCTGTTGGTTATGGCACTGAGCAGGGAAAAGATTTCTGGCTGGTGAAGAACAGGTGAGAGATAGAGAATAAAGTAAACATGTCAATAAGGTATAAAAAAATGAGAGAGAGCTGTTACACAAGATACAAACTGTGATTTGCTTTACAAGTTGTTGATATGAATGGCCACAGAGCCATTCCTTAGTCGTTCTACTCTCTTTCTCTCTGCCTCTCCCTGTGTCTGTCTGTCTGTCTGTCTGTCTGTCTGTCTGTCTGTCTGTCTGTCTGTCTGTCTGTCTGTCTGTCTGTCTGTCTGTCTGTCTCTCTGTCTCTCTTTCTCTCTTTCTCTCTTTGTCTCACATGTACTTTTATTATTGTGCGTGTATTTACTATTTTTAAACTTTCTAACAGCTGGGGCACCACTTGGGGAATGGAGGGCTACATTATGATGTCGAGGAACCGCAACAACAACTGCGGCATCGCCACCATGGCCAGCTACCCCGTTGTTTAAACCGTCATAACCGATTCAGTCGCTGTGACATCAGTGGCATTACACACTGCTGGACACAGTGTTTCTGTTACTGTCATTACAGTTTGTTCTTGTTGTTTGTCTCTCGCTAGAACAATTGCACCGACGGGTACTGTTTGCAAAATAAAAGATTTTATAAATAAGAGAGATTGGTTTCTTGTTGTTCACACTCTGATGCTGTCTGTGCTGTTAGTTATTGGTTGCTTATTTTCTTCAATTTTTGTTTTACTTATTGTCTCTCTTCACAATATTTCTCTCTCTCTCTCTCTCTCTCTCTCTCTCTCTCTCTCTCTCTCTCTCTCTCTCTCTCACACACACACACACGAGCGCGCAGGCCCAAAATGCAGTATTTTCTTTAGTACAGATGAAATAATTTCTCGCCTTCATGTGTTTTTCCAGTGTGTGCAAGCTTGACGATTAGGACACAAAAGACACTAAATATTTTTTATTCTCAACAATGGTAGGTTAAGCGAAACAGTTTCCTTGCTTGCATGTGGTCTTGCTCACACAGGTAAAATGACAGGTGACAATGACTTATGTATAGAGTAACAAGATAGGACAAAGACAGCTCAGGTCTTCCACACTGTCAACTAAAGCAAGGGAAAAAAGCGGTTTCCAGTCGTCTTCTGACTGGTTGACTGGTTGAACAGAGGGAGGAAAGTGCTTCCACCTCGTGCAAAGAATGATTGGAGGGCGCAGTGAGTGAGGTGAACGCCCTGAGACGGGATGTGAACTCAGCACCTGAGGACTGTTTCGCTCGTTGTCATGCTGTTTCCAAGGTTTCTATCCACTGGCGTCTTTTCGCCCACAAACTGGGGACACGTTTATCAAACTAGACCAGAAAACACAGATTTATCTAAATGCGGGAAAACCCCAGTGAAAATAAAGAGACTTGTCCTCACGTTCTGGGTCTGTGACAGTCGGGGTCACAGAGTGGAAGAATGTCACGTGCAGCAGCTTGAGGTTCTCAGATACACCTGCCTCCAGAGTAAAGGTGGTTTGGGGGGAGGATGTTTGTGTTTGTGTCTCATTCCCGACATCTGTCTTCGTCCCCTTGGAAGAAGAGGAGAAAAAGAAAAAAAAACTAGTAAAAGAAACAAAATCAGGTCAGATAAAACAGCTGAGGGTTCCCGAAGAGACTTGTAGGTATACCGGGTGCAAGAAGAGATTATTAGTTATTTTCAAAATAAAAAAGATAAAATGAGATAAAGGCCTCACGATAGGCGTGTGACTTGACCAGATGGCGCTTTAGACGGGTGTATAAAAAATCAGATTGTCTTGCTTCACAAAAGAGATACCTTCACAGGAAAAAAAGTAAGTTTTTTTCACCCTCTTTTTTAAATTCAGGTGTCCCGTTGTCCCCTCATATTTATCCACTTTATTTAAAATCTATGTACTTACAAGTAAAGTGCAGCAGTCCTTATATGATTTCCACCTTTATCTTCTTATAGGTGCTTCTGAATCTTTTTAGTCCTTTTCTTTCTTTCCCATCGAAAGCACGAGTTCAGTAACGAGGAAGAACGCGCTCAACTTGTATTTATATATTTTTAATAAAACCTCCGAAACATTTTGCTCAGTGGGTGAGTGTGGCGATTGTAGTTGTCATCGGGGACAGTTTTTGTGATGACGATGACCAATTCCTCGCCTGACTTGTCCCAGCCTTCTGAGGGGTCAGATACCCATTCAACTGCTAGGTTAGACTAGGCGAGGAAGTACGCTGCGCCATTTGGGCATCGAACCGTCGACTACACGCATCAACGGTCTCGGACGACAATGCCTCGGCTATTCTCTTCTCCCAGCCCCTTGATACATCCGGGCTCTCTCACACAGACAGACCGCGAAGGGAGGGCTTGGTCTGAGCAGCCATTTTGCTTCCCGTGTGAGCCGCTTAGAGAGATTTTACTGCATCTGTCGTCAGCTCCGTCGTTCTTGGTCCCGGCTCTACCGTTTGATATATAACTAATGACTTTAAATCTGCTACTCCCATCCTGCTTTTGAGACTGTATACCCGGGGTGGAGAGAGTCAAAAATCATTTGGTGTGGTTCTTCCAAAGCAGCTGCGGGCAGGACTCAAAATTCAGTAACGCTAGGAGCCTTTTTCGTAGTGACATAAATTTACATAATAATAATCATCATAACAACAACAACAACAACGACGACGATGACTTAAATTTTGCGGGACAAAGAAAGAACGTCCATTACCGGACATACGGGTACCTGACGGGACAGACACGTGCGCTTTTCATCGGTCGTCTGCCTGTATTGCGGTGACTGGGAGGATAGTGCCAGGAGGCCTGCGAGTGTACAGGTTGCAAAAGTGTTAACAAACTGAGACTAACCTACGGCTTCATCAAATGTAGTGGGCGCATGTAGTAGTTGATAATGTGTGTGGCCCGCCAATGATGTTCTACAAATCCAAATGACCATTGGCAGAAAGATGCTTCCCACCCTGCTTTATACAGAGAACAAATATTCTCCATATTTTCGCTAATTTTGATTACAACAAAAGACAAATATGAAATCCATCACCATCTTTAGTCACAAAATAAACATATTTCTACATGGTTTTATGGAAAGTCCATTGGAGTGTGAAAAGAGGATACTGACATTCATCAATATGTCAGAATAATGTCTCATAATATCTCATTTAACTGCATCTGTCTTCACTTTACTCGTTCTTGGTCCCCCGTCTACTGTTGGTGTGTAACCAGGGACACCCTCCGTGCTTTTGAGGCTTTATGAACTGAACTGTAGTACTTTGTAGGGACTCAGCAGACACACACATAGACACTGTCGCTGAGATAGATAGATATCCATAAGTCTTTAAGAACCTGACAAAAGTGATTTTCATTGCCTGTAGATGAAGTGCCTTCTGCTGCTTGTGACCCTTGGTCTCACCTGTAGCCTTGACCCTGATGCTGAGTGGGAGACCTTCAAGAGGAACTTCCACAAGGTGTACCGGGACTCCAGGGAGGAAACGTACAGGTGAGTTGAAGTTCTTGGGTGGGGTGAGGACTTTCATCGCCGAACAGAAATGTGGCATCTTGCAGCTTCTTAAATACGTTTTCTATGAAAATCAGTAAAATAAGGCAATCGCAACTGACAAATTCTGACATGTCATATAGTTTCAAAACTATCGTTGACAAAGAGATTAATTTCAATCAAGTTCAAATATTAAAAAAAAGAATGAGATCAAATGAGAATATAAAACAAAGCCTTAACTCCATGTCCCTCCATAGTATCCTTACCATCATCGCCGCACCCGTCATCAACCAGCACTCTTGTATAGGTAAGAAAATGTTCAGCCCCACATTGTGTCAGACAAGTCTAACTGCCACCGTTACCTTTCTATTGTGACAGGCGCAGTGTCTTCCAGACTCACCTGGACTTCATCCGGCAACACAACCTGGAGGCTGACCTCGGACTCTACACCTTCCGTGTCGGGGTCAACGAGTACGCGGACATGGTGCGTACAACATCATCCAGGGGCCGCTATCGTCAAGTGTCTTTGCTTTACTAGTCGAGTGATTGTTTGCTTCCCTTGAAAATATTGTGTTGAAAATAGAAATATTGCATCTACATCTACTTCATGAGTAAATAATTACATGTGTGCTTCCTACTATTCGCTTGATTTTTTTCTTCTAAACCCATCTTTCTTATCTTCTCTCTTTCTCTGCTAGCGCGCATGTGTGTTTGTGACTCTTTCTCTTTTTTTTTTTCTGTTCCACATGTTCTTGCTTCATGGAGATGCACAATGGGTATTCTCAATTATCCAGTTCTAATCATTAAAAAAAACCCTGTGATTCCTTATATATGAGTTCGCTGTGATGTTCTTCACTCGACACCCGTTTCTCTGACTCGCAGACCAACGAGGAGTTCGTGCGTGTCATGAACGGCTTCCGAATCCCCCAAAACTATGAAGGGACAGCACCTGTGTACACTCCACCCAAAGGCCTGAACCCACCCGCCAGTGTAGACTGGCGCACCAAAGGTTACGTCACGCACATCAAGAACCAGGTATGAGCACGTAACAGCCACGGAATATAAAATATCTACCTGCTTCCCCATGCTATAGTTGACTCACTAAAAGCCGCTCAGAACCCCTCGTGTAAACACCGACATGACCATTGTTACCAGCATCCACGCATCATTACTCCTGTACCTCCCTCTTTCTCTCTCTTCCCCACTCTCTCTCTCTGTAATATGTCACGGTAGTTTATTTTCGTCTGACTTTCCTTTCCTTTGCCGCCTTGATTTTGGAAGACAAACTTGTTAATGTGACGATGCATGGTGTGCAGGGTCAGTGTGGCTCGTGCTGGGCCTTCTCCGCCACAGGGTCCCTGGAAGGTCAATGGTTCAACAAGACAAAACGACTGGTCTCCCTGTCCGAACAAAACCTGGTTGACTGTTCCAGCGATCAGGGTAACAAGAGTGACATTGTAGTACACCAGGTTTAATAAAATATCAAAACAGAAGTTTCTTGCATGAAAGTACACAACAATTAATGTAGGAAAAGAAATAGTAAATAGTGCGAAGACCAGGCTCTGAAAGTTAGATGACGGAACGCTGGATTCTGGAATTTTGTTTCACCTGTGCAGGTGATTATGGCTGCGAGGAGGTTACATGGACAATGCTTTCAGATACATCAGTGACAACAAAGGTATTGACACCGAGGCTTCATATCCGTACAAGGCAAAGGTAAGTCCTGTTCTTCTGGCCACTGCTCCACAGAACATCCACACGGACAGTTGTGAAAGCTGTTACCTGTCCACCTGCTACCATTCGTGTGACAGCATAACGTCTCTGGACAGACACACAAACTGTCCTTAAATATTGTCAGACTGACAGCCAAACAAGAACAGACTAACAGACAGTAGGACGGAGAGGCACCCCTTTGTGTGACACTGTCACTGTATCCCTTTGTGTGACACTGTCCACTGTATCCCGTGTCTGGCATTGTCACTGTCTTACAGGACGGGGACTGTACATTCAACCCTGCCAACATCGGAGCTACAGACAAAGGCCTCGTGGACATCAAGAAAGGCAGTGAGGCCGACCTCCAGGCAGCTGTGGCGTTCGTAGGACCCATCTCCGTGGCCATTGACGCCGGCCACACGTCCTTCCAGCTGTACAAGTCCGGCGTGTACTACGAGAAGACGTGTGGCTCACAGAAGGAAGACCTGGACCACGGCGTGCTGGCTGTTGGCTACGGCACTCAGGACTCCAAGGATTTCTGGCTGGTAAAAAACAGGTCAGCAGAACGAAAAACTAAGTTTTTGTCATTAAATTTTTTTCATGATAACCTCTAAACTGCGTTGGATACCCGTCCAAGTTGGTTTGAAGAAGTTAGCTGCTTTAAGATTGTTTTTTTTTTCTTTCACAGTACAGGGGATTTACTCTCTTTAAGACAAATACTATTTTCTCTTCTTACATAATAGCTGGGGCACCAGCTGGGGCATGGAAGGGTACATCATGATGTCTAGGAACCGGAAGAACAACTGCGGCATCGCCACTTTGGCCAGCTACCCCGTCGTCTGACCAGACATCGTCACAAGCAGGAAGACGTCCTTACAGACGGTCGCAGGATCCACAGCGCTGAAGGCAAAGACTAGCTGACAACGCTGACTTCTCCGTCCAGATCCTTTCTATGCTTTTGGTGTCAAGAATAATCTTCTAATTTTACAGTATTGGAAAATAAAATTAAAAAAACGATTTTGCTTGGCTGCAGATCAAAATGGAATGTAACGGTGTTCATACTTTGTTGACAGAATGGAATGATGTGCATAATTTGTTGTTTGATTAGTATGGTGTATATAATTTGTTGGCCTTATATGTTTCCATCCCTGTTTGCCATCTTTGCTTTTCTGCTTAAATTTTTATCTTTTTTATCCTTCTCTCTCGCTTTGTGCATAAACACTAATCCACCTTTTACACGGGCCGGATGCAGGAACGTACACACACGCGCGCACGTGTGTACCTGAATTCATCTGACGACACCTATGATAAGCTACAAACTTCTTAAATATTTCACCTGCAGCAGCAACTGTCTTGTAGCAAAATTATCTTCGATGGTCAGATTTTGTATTTTTTATGTCAAGCAAGACTGGGTCGGCAGACGCTACCTTTGTTGAACCTGAGATAAGAGAACACGCGAGAAGCTAACCGCTGTTGAGTGACATGTCACGGGGCTGCCTGTAACGTCTGACAACAAAGCAGGACATCGCAGTTCCTAGGTTCCTTGACCAGCTGTGGACAACTTGCACAGCTCTTACAGAATAAAGAAAGCCTGCTAGAAGGTTGGCATTCTCTTATGATTCATCTCACCGCCATTTTGTTCTTGTTTGTTTTCTGTTGTTCACGCCATTGTTTTGCTCTTATAAATTAGTTCTTGTTATTTTATAGTCTTCATGTTCTTGTTCTTCTTGTTTTTAATTCTTGGTGCGTTTTCGAATGAAAAAAAAAATCACCTCACATCCGAACCATATCGTTGTGACTTTGGTCTGTTGAGGCAGTTCTTAAGCGGACAATTGTTTGACCAAGTTTGGCAAAGCTTCTAACGTGACTGTCACGTAATATGAAAACACGTTTGTTCATATTGTCCAGATAAGAACAAAGCTGATTAGTTGTAATTGTAGTCAGCCTGTGAATCATAGCAAACGACTTTCGGGTCACCCAGACACAACTGAACATCTACTCTATTAGTTCGTCGCTGTGACGAGGCAAAAATAAAATAAATGCACAAATAAATAAAAATAAGAATGAAAGGAGAAAGACATAAAAACCCGCCTGAACAAAGGAGAGAGAGAAAAAAGACATTCCATGGCCGTAGATGTCACGTGGGTGAACGGGTGTCCTCCCTACATCAGTAGTTACGTATCAACTGTGACCCACGATCCGATTCTGTGACGTACTAGATGCGCTCGCTGTGTTACGTCCTGCTCCTGGTCGTGACGTCAGCCCACAACGCCGACCTCGACAAGGAATGGACTGCCTTCAAGAATACATACAGCAAAACCTACACGGATGCCGCAGAGGAAGGCTACAGGTAGGCTGCTGAGTAACAGTTCACTGCGCGTCTTTTGAACGTCTTTGTTGACCTCTCTGTTGACCTCTCGCTACCTGTTCTATACGTTATATGTATATTGGAGTACACTGCAAGATTCTTACAGCAGTTTAATTTGAAATTTTTAATTTGTCACACCGTTTTTTCCCCTTTGGCATCATGATGTAGTGATTGTTGCTTTGGTGGTTGCTGCTGCACGTCACGTCACTGTTGTTGCTGTCGCTGACATCTGCTGCAGGCGAGATGTGTGGGAGGACACCGACGCTACATCCAACAGCACAACCTGGAGGCTGATCGCGGGCTCCACACCTTCCGCGTGGGGGTCAACAAGTACGCGGACATGGTACGTGACGACACATGGAAGTCCTACACCCCTCAAATCACGTGACAATTTTCAAAGCGCCTGCTTCACGCTGCTCCAGAGCAGTCTGGGAGCATCTCTATCTCGGGTTAAATCAGACACTGGCTAATCTCATCTTTGCATTCAGCTTTCAAGGACCAGAAATGTTAAAGCCACCTATTATTGATGTTGGCATCGAGAAATTAATCAATTAAATTAATTAATACACCGCTCTCTTGAACAGCCAAACTGGGAATTTCGTCAAAAGATGCTTGGGTACATTCCGCGGAATCGAACCATTTCCAGCCATGCACAGAACCAGCTCGTCTTCAACCGCGTCCGTCGTCCAGATCCCTGATCAGGTTGACTGGCGGGACTCTGGCTATGTCACCCCCGTCAAAGACCAGGTGAGCATTTGTCTATCCCTCTGAGCCAGCAAGAACTCCATGTACCAATGACCACTTCATGGCTCGCACCCAAGCCTAAATTTGTATCAATTAGAGAATGACTGAACTGTATACCAGTTCACAGGAAAGAAAATCATTTCAATGTCAAGCATTAATTATACTTAATGTCGAGGGTAATATATCAAGTGTATGTCATTTCGCTAGCAGACTTAAACTGTATGTCATAGCTGACATTTTCCAAAGCTGCAAACTAATTTATTGACAAGCATAGATCATCCTTTCCATTGATTGCTTTTCTCCAGGGACAATGTGGCTCATGCTGGGCCTTCTCGTCCACCGGAGCCTGGAGGGCAATGGTTCAAGAGGACTGGAGATCTCATCTCCCTGTCGGAACAAAACCTCGTAGACTGCGACACTGAAAGTGCGTTATATTTTTTTCTGAGACTCTTTGTGTGTGTGTGTGCGTGCGTGCGCATACATTCTTTCTGGATGTTTTGTCAATCTCCCAGTGTTTTCTGTCCTTTTCCGTCTATCCCTCATTGATGGTGCCTTGATGTGTAGTGTCCTTGTAAGCGGTTGTAAGTAGGAGGCTGAACTGTTTTGGCAGTTAACCAGGGTTGCAATGGAGGCTTCATGCAGTTGGCGTTCATCTACATCGCTCAGAACGACGGCATCGACACAGGGTCGTCCTACCCTTACGAAGCCCGCGTGAGTATTCATGAAAAATGACCTCTCGACACTTGTATGATCATAGCTGTAAAAAGTAGACATAACAGTTGCTTTTACATTTACAGACCAGACTATATGCCTGCTCACGTATGTTTGTTTGTCAGTGCACGCCCGCGTGTGCATTTGTGTTTCATACTCGCTTTTTTAATTATGTTAATTATGTTTCTTGTATTTTCATGAAACAGCCCACGTTGACATGAAATACTACCAGAAATTTACGGTTTATTAACACCTTACACATATACACTAAACAGGGTGTGCAAATATTCGACTCATTAACCAACAACAAATCAACCAAGCTTCCACTATTCTTAGCATAACATCAACAAAATATTGTTATCTGTCGCACGACCTCATGAAGTGGTGTCACTGATAAAGTCAATCTTCAAGCGCTCGCCGTTTTAAAATTAATGTCCCCGTTCATTATGATATTTTGAATACCCTGCTGTGTAGAGGATATTTAACGGAGCAAACGTTAGTTCTGGGTAATATGGGACTCACAAACTCCACTACCAGACATGATCCGTGGTCTCTATCTGCAGTCCTCAAAGTCAAGTCGCACCTTCTTTCGGAATCCGTTAGCCTGTAGTTTCAACACCAAGGGGGAATAGCGTCCTTTTCCTGTCTATTAACTGCTAACCCGAGTGTTACATCGATGTGTGTTCAGTTGGCGGGGTTAGTTCATTACGAGGATCTAATACGCTGTCACAAAGCTGGCTGTGAGGTAAGTGAGGGCTGTAACACCTCACGACTACCTCACCCTTTCTTTGCCTTTGTGCTTGTCGTGCAGCTGCAATAGCTTAGGAAGATGCTCGGCTCTTGCCTCCTCATATCTTTTTTGAGGTAATCGACTGTCTCCACCCTGGTACCTACGCCGACCTGGTTGCAGGTGCAGCAGTTTCTTGTCCAGTGAATGATAGAGGGACAGATCTGGCAGACTGTAGATGACAGGAAGGGTCCTTGCCCCACCTGACAGATGTCTTCTTTCCACCTCTTGCTGTGCAGGACGGACCTTGTCGCTTCACCAGGGGCAACGTCGGGGCTGACGTCATTGGCTACAGGGACATCACACCGTACGAGAGCGAGTCGGCGCTGCAGGAGGCGGTGGCCACCATCGGCCCCATCTCTGTTGCCATGGACGCCGAGTTGTCGTTTCAGCTGTACGAATCGGGGGTGTACTACGAGCCGAGGTGTACAAGCCGCTACGAACTGTTGAACCACGCAGTAACGGCTATCGGCTACGGCTCGACTGCTGACGGGGACTACTGGCTGGTCAAAAACAGGCAATAATTCTGTTTAAAACTTGTTAATTATAATACAATATATCAGATTACAAACATTACGTATTATGCAACAAAGCACAACGGTGATAGACGTTTTAAAGATGGAAAGTCTAGTTAATTTTACAATTTGGGAAATTATGATTTATTTTCTCGTTGCAGCTGGGGCACCAGTTGGGGAGAGAGCGGCTTTGCACGGATGGCAGGAACAGGGGAAATAACTGCGGCATTGCGACTGACGCTTCCTACCCGGTAGTCCCCCCTAGCAGTCCTGAAACTTCTTAGTCTCGACCACGACTACCGCCACACACCACCACCACCACTACAACCACCACCACCCAGCCCCTACCCTCCGCTTGTAGACAACCGCTGACGACAATAATTTTTAGCAGAGATTTATAGATACTAAATGGTATACATCTAGCCTCCTGAAATATATCTTAACTGCTAATTATATGAAAGCGTATAAATATATGTGTGCCTCTCCACATATATGCATGTAGCTCTGCTTCTTTTTGTTATTTTTTTTTTTTTTTTGCTAACTGCATGAAACACGGTTGTCTCGCAAAATAAAAAATAAAGTTTTGATGCTATGCGCACATTCGTGTATGTATTAGGCGCATGACATATGTGATACCTAATGCATGTATTACGCATTATCAATTTTAGTTTTGTGTGCCTTCATGCTTTCCTTGTTGATTTGCCTTATTGAATTAATCGCGACGACGCGTATCTTCTAAATATGTTAAATAGTTGAAACACTATGCTTATCATCAATGAGTCACTGTCGAAACTAAAACTTTTAGTCTTGGTCGAGTACTTATAGAAGTTATAGCAACATTCTAGTTCATTTACCCTCCTCGTGTAACGACAGTTCCTGAATTGCACTCGTTGACTCCACTGTGCTCACCATCCCTGTACAAGTGGCTTACATATCTACAGTGGCATGCTGTGAGACTGAGGTCAGAACCGTGGCATTTATCTCAACCAGTCGTAGACTACAAGCTCGCAGGACCCCAGTTCTCGTTTTCTCCAGCGCGACACACCTCAGTAATTACATCGTGTTCGCACTTTTTTCTTCCCTTTCCATATCCGCGCCCTCTAACCTGCCCCTCGCCCCTCCCCTTGGCGCGAGCGAGGCGCGCGAGTAGCTCGAGCCCTGAAGCGTGCAACGCCCGCGACTGGCAACGGGACCTGAAGTAGTTGTCGACGCAACGCACGCTCCACAAAGTTTGTTCGCTCGTAACAATGGATGTTTCTCCTCGGATAGCTTCCCCAACCTCGATCCTTCTTCCACCTTCGCCCCATCGGCCTCGGCGGAACCATTTTGAGAGCAGACTCGGGGCCAAGTTCTTGAGGAGCGATGCCAGCGCCACGTCTGAACTGTTAACCGCTCACGTGGTCTGAGAACCATGCGGTTCTTCTCTCGGTCTCAACCAGCCAGGCTTTTACTATAGTTTTATAATATTTCATCACGGTTTGTTAGCCGTTTACGGCAGGATGTTAAGGGCAAGAGAATGGCGGGTGTTCATAGTTCATGGTAGCTAGAGGGGTGGAGAGCATATATGATGTTAAGAAAATATTACACCGTCAGGTCTGATCCTCTTTCAATGTTGGGATATATAAACATCTTAGTTTTTTTTTTGTTTGTTTTTTTGTTTTTTGTTTAAGGTTTCTCTCTTAGCCTGGCGTCGTGCACTAGTTCTCACTCGCCCAGTCTTGTTCAACCGACTCAACACCCAGCCACCCCGCCCCAGCTGTTTATCCGTCCTATTCATCCCCCAGAAAACACATCCCACCCCAGTGCACGGCATGCTGAGTGGTGTGTGCAGCGTTGACTCCAAAGTTTCACGAGAAGCTGACACATATCGGTTCAGTAACTTGCTACTTACAGTAGGTCGTGTGACCTGTGTGGGAGGTGACCGTCCAATCCACCCCCCCCCCTACCCGGTAAGGTGTGTGACCCACATCTGCGACAAGTAGGGAAAAACGGATCCTGTCTGCAGTCTCAGCCCCTCCTCCACCCACACCCCACTGGGTTCCCTCCCCCTCTTCCTCCACCCTTACGCCCGATCATGCAGATGAGGCACATGCCTCGCACACTTTGACACGACACAAAGGCGCGCGCACGCCGGGAGGGGGAGCTAGCGGGGCTGGGAGGGGCAAGGGAGGCGGAACGCAGAGAGAGAGAAGGAGAGGAGGGCTTGTCAGTGCCGCTGGAATGTGTGCGTGCTAACGTGTGTAGAAACTTCCCCGGCCGTCCAGCCAAGCAGAAACACGAGGCGACCCTCGGTGTGGAGCTGTTCCCGCTCGGAGGAGAACTTTACAGGGACTCCAGCTTTGTGGAGGCTATGTGTGGAGTCCAGCGTGCTGCCTGCCCTTTGTGCGTGTTTGTCAGTGTGCTTTGAATACCCGGTGTCTTTGAAGGAGAAATGCAGCCACCGATGTGGCTAAGGTACCCGCTCACTTCGCTCGGCAGTGACGAGGAGCAGAGTTGCAGGAGGAGGAGGAGTGCAAGTCTCGACTATCACGGATAGGTCAGTAAACAAGCCTCTCCACATCTGATACACGTCTGTTGGTAAAGCTTTCACACCCCCATGTATGTGGTAACCTAACAGCAATACAGGGTGCGGTGAGAGGCGACAAAGACCCTAACTTTAGTAAGTACTTTTTTTTCCCCGGACTTTCTTCCTCTCTCTCTCTCACGGGGAAAGCCTTTCATTCGGCGTTATACGAGCTACCTGCGATGAGTTGATAGACTACTGACTAACGAGTGATCATAAATCACGACAGCCCGACACTGTGTCCACACCTACCCACGAGTTTGTGTTTATGACTTAATTTCTTTCCCAGCATGCTGATCACCTGTACTGTGTGCAGACAGTTGGCGTTCAGCTCTCCACGTGGTAAGAGATAAAAGATAAAATATTAATTGATCCTGACAGTCGACCTCTTGCCAACTGACCTCGCATCAGTAGTGAGGGACTGATAATTATCTTAGCATCGTCTGCTGTAGAGTTTGATTTAAAGATGTTCCTTTTTTTATCTTTCTCTCTCAAGTTTTCGTTACAGTTGGAATCAATTAATCTTCGCGATTATGTTGCACAAACCGTCAGTTTAGTCTGTATTTAATTACGAGCTAAAGGCAGCTAACCTCTCTATATTGTTAAAGACTGCTTTTTGTTCTCCTCGAAAGTCTTTCTTGGTTTCATTTGTGCATTAGTCTGATGTGAAATTCGTGTACCACCAGAATGTTGACCTTCGACCCCGCAAGAATCTGTCATGCTATGCCAAGTGTCGAGACTGAGACGACTTAAAAAAAAAACATGCATCAACTGTATTTTAAGCGCATTGTTATTGAAGTGAGTGGCGTATCAACTGTTGCTGGCAGATGAAAGTAGGACACAGTTTCACTGTAAAAGGCAGGAGAAAGATTACAGGATTTTTTTTCATTTGTGAGTTAGGAGACGATAATGAATCAGAATGTAGTCGGTCATACAACCTACAAAGTTGTATTTTTTTTTTAATGAAATCAGCTGCACGGTAACATCCACAGGAGGTGCAGCCGGGGAGATGGGTACGCCGGTGTATCGTGGAAACTTGCAAGGATGGAAGGAAGAGGAGAGGATGCGAAAAGGGGGCAGGAGGTGGGTAGGTCGAGGGTGGAACAGGGGTGGAGGTGGGAGACTTGGCCAGCGGCTGAGGAGAGCTTGAGCCTCGGGTAGTATCATATCACGGGTGGCCGTCGACGACCCGGAAAGCGAAAGATTAGCTTGCCTGCCTTCTGGGTCAGGGTAGTCGGGTGGCAGTTGATCATCACCCCTCCCCTCTTACATGACGGCTTAGAGCAGCGGGTGGATAATCTGGGACACACTGTTGTTCCCTAGTCTTCAGGAGATGGGTGGCGCGTGTATCGACAGCATTTACCAGGTCCAAGCAGTGTTCGACATTCTGTTTTTTTCTGCGACTGCTACGATTAGGATGTGGAGATTGGCCAGCCCTGCGGAACGGTAAACTTTCAGAGCCTGGATAAAATAATAATCATATAGATTCTAGGTAAGGTTATAAGTTACTACAACTTACAGTCATTTACTCAGTGTAGCCGTTGTTGTTTTGTAATCCTTTGGTTTCTTCAGATATTACATATGGCAGAAAAGTGGATTGAACCACACTATGAAAAGTCATTTCATCTGTTGCACATCCAGCTTAGAACTGCAAGCTGCAAGCTGTGCCAAGTTGCTGAAGTTGGCAACAAATCTAAAGAAAACATCTGTTTTCCACTTCCTGTGTAAAAATGGCTGCTTCCTGTTTGTCAGCCTCTATAATGCAATCTTTCAGTACTCTCATTAAATTTTTCTTATATACCTTCAAAGTAAATTAGATGTTGGGCAGGCGTGGTTCTGAATCCCCTTCTCTTCCTGCTTTTTTTTTCTTTCTCTCCCTTTTTCTCTTTTTCTCTTTTTAACTGGTTCTCATCCTTCCGGTCTCAAAAAATAAAGTACAGAAGTGTGTGTGTGTGTCTGTGCACGCAGCTGTTCGTTTGTAAATAATTAAAAGATATTACTTTGGTTGTCAGTCTTGTTCCTGTCATAAACTTGTGTAGTAGCTTCTTTAATCTTCCTCTTTCTCAACCCTAGTGCACCCATCTTCAGTCTGGAAATCATGAAGGAATCTTAAATCCAATTTTCTGTGGAATTTGGTTTAAACGAGTTTTCAGCTTCTTTGACATACATGTTTCTTGTGTTGAACACAGTTTTGTTCTCTCATTCAAAATTGATATTAAGTGGCAAAGGAAAAAAAAGTTCTGCTGTATGTTAAATCTCTGTCAGAGGATAATTCTATTTTTGAATTATAATAACATATTTGAGTTATTTTTTATAAAAAATTTCTTTCAGTTATTCGTGAAGCTGTTTCTTATCTCAACAAAGTTGTGAAGCAAGTGACTATTTTCACTCATAGTAAAAAAGCTAGTTAACCCATGCTACATAATAAGCTTTGAAAACTTATTGTAGAAACATTGATCTCCATCTCCTGGCAACAGTGTATGAAAATAGTATTAATACTGTCTGTGCTGTCATCTCAGCACATTTGTAGTGATGTCCAAGAAGTTCTGCTGAGTCTGAAGTGCTTTGGTTCTGCGATCTTGAGCCACAGCTCCTCAGCTCCGGCTACAAACCTTTGAGTTTACGGAAGTGAATGCACACACCCAGACTTCAGTCCAGACTTACAAACCTCGCCAAGTCCGGGTTATTGCACCGGGTGAATCGCTTCTAAAGCACCGTGACTGCGACTGGAAGGCAAACCCGCTGTGGTAGACATTTCCCCCTCCATCCACCCCGCACACACCTACACACACCACCCGGCCTCACCCGTGGATAAGGGCTGCTCTGTTTCGGCAGGGTGCCGTGCAGTCGTCAAAAAAAAGAAAAAAAAAAGAAACAGTTGTGTGATGTCTTTGACAGGGGGGAACGTTCCTCTACGGGCTTTGACCTCGACCTGCTTGCAGCAGCTTGCGTACTCGTGTCGCGACTTGATGTTGGGTTTGTCTGCAGCCCCTCGCTTCATGTTCCTCCATTTGCACCACTTTCCTCCGTTTTTGCAGGGGCTTAGGGTGCGATTTTAAAATTTTGTAAGTTTTTCTGTTTTAGTTTGTAAACTAAGGATTTCGTTGGGTTGCTTTATTAACACCCACCACCACCACCACCACCACCACCACCACCACCACCACACCACCACCACTCCACCACTGAAACAGCATTCCACTCCCACGATCTCGGGGATATTGTATTTGATCAACGAAGCCAAGTGATATTTGTGTAATCTGCCAGACTAAAGTTCACCGAATTATGTCTGCGCGCATCTGGACCGCAGCCTCCCCCTCCAGACTGGTGATGCTTGTCTGGTCGTCGTTTTGCCGCAATTTCACCAGTGGGTGAAAGTGGACTCCACCTCTCTCTCTCCCTTCCCTACCCAGAAAGTGAAGCATAAGTCCCAAACGTGAAGCTGCGACTGAGAGCTGAAACCCAATTTATGCGATATTTATTGTGTTGACGATAAGGCTATTAAATGGCTGGATTTCACGCTCCCTCTGCAACCCACTGTACCGCCGATAACCTCTGTTCTGCGTACGGCAACCCGTCCCACCCTGGGTACATGTCTGGTCAGACAGTCTACCACACGCAAACTTTCTGTAGGGACTTATTTTTTAATTATAAGTGTTGATAGTAAGCACCCATTAAAAAAATTCAGATCATGAGATTGTGATTTAAGACTAATTTCAAGCGCTGGCTGTAACTCCAAAATTAATCAGACGGGGAGGGTAGCCCGAGTTAAAGGAAGGGGTGGGACGAGGAATAACGAGCGTCCGCGATGACCGAGGAGACGACGGCGCGGCGGGATGCTCACGCGACCCTCGACGTAATCAAGACGGGGGACCACCCGGCTAATAGCGTTAGCTACTGAGGCTGGTGATCGTCGGGTGGCGACTAATTCCATCCCTTGTGGCCCTCAAATAATCGCTTTAGCGTCTTGCGCCGCAGCCCCTCGTCCAGCAGCTAATTAGTTTCTTGTTTGCAGGCCAGCGGGTGCTGACGGGTGTGAACGCCTGGAGATGGACACGGTTTGTTAGACGGCGCTCATCAGCTCTTTGGCTTTTTTTTTTTCGGTTGTCACTCTTTACACCTCCCAGCCCTGTGCCCTTCTCTCCACCAACTGGCATCATTTACTCCTGGCGGAAAAGTCCGGCGATGTATTTACTCAGAGAAAAGAAGCCACGGTTTTCACTGGAATAGCTCGCACGAACGGCATGCAAACGACCGTGCTTAATTGTTTTCAAAGCAAAGTCGTTTGTCTGCAAAGACGTGCAAATACGTGCTTACAGAACAGAGAGGGAGTGGTGTTGAGAGAGAGAGAGAGACTCATTAGCGCACAAAGGAAAAAAAAAGGTTTTGTTAACCCTTGAGCTGGCTAGAAAAAACTTTGAAGGACACTTAGATTTGTCAGCATATCACGGTACACTAAAAAGTGTAAGTGTAAAATAGTTTGTATGGCTTCTTACACCTGTCATTTTTATTATATCCAAGATGTCTAGCAGTGACACAGTTTTTAAGATTATGAAGCAGCTTGCAAAATTGCTTATTGCAGTTCATGTGAAAATAGCTCCATTATCTACAATAAATACCATTCTGACACCACTACTAATCCCAGTGCTACATGATCTTTACCTCAGTTCTCAAAGTTGACATGTAATACTCAGGTTTTAAAAACCTTTTGTATGTATCTTTCTGTTCTTAGGTCAAGTTCGTCTCACTTACAAGAAAATGCAGGCAGAGTTGCTGTGATGAAGCTTGTGCCCCGATGTGCTACCTCCAGCTTCACACCTGTTCCTGGTGATGTGGATATACTGTGGCATACAATACCCAACACTATGACATCTCAAGTGTTGGACAGCATCCTCGTCCAGTCACTGTAGATTGCTGTTGATAGACTGGACTCTACAGTAGCTGGTGAACCACTGTTTGTGATAGATGTGTGTGAATAACCAGGGGTATCCACATCTTCGTGCTGGCTCTAGTTTTTCACTTGTGCAGGGGAAAAGTTGATGACCATACTTTACCTGCAGGATTGACATTTCACTTGCATGCTAAATGTATGAAGTGAACTCCAGTAACAAGTGACATTTAAAGGAAGTGGTTTCTTTTCTTTTCATACCTTTAAACTGTAGGTGCCCTGTCAGTGCTGATCTACACGTGTGGATTTGTGTTGTATCTGGCAAAAATAGAGCCATTAGTAAGAATCTGCAACAGCAAGACACAGCTGACTTGATGTTAAACACAGTATGTGACTGCAGTGTTCTTTAAATCATCTTGTAAACCATTCAGAATGCTGGATGCTTCCTGGAAATACTTTAGGGAGTGTGTTAAACGTGGCGAGGACATAATGACCTACTCAGGAGAGTATTAGGCAGCATGGAAAGAGAGAAGCGGAGTTCAGGTGTGACCCAGGTGAGAACCAGAAAGATGGACCAGAGACGTCAGCAGGGATGTGGGGGAAAGCGGCTGTGGATCTTCTTGGTGCTTGGTGCAGTGTTGGTGGTGCTGGGGCTAGTGGTAGGGGGATCTACCTCAACATTCACTCTCTGACCTCCAGTTTGCAACATGCTGAGATTGTGCCAACCTATGTACCTGTTGGAGCGGTAAGTTATACCTTGAGTGTCTTATCAACTCTCTTTTTGTGCTGTAGTTTGGAATTTACCATGAGCCATAAACAAGGATGCCATTGCCTTCGGACAAGTGTTTTGTCTCCACAGTCATGAAGCAGTGTCCAGATCCTGCTGATATTTCTTACGTTAATGAATCCTGGGCATCTTTGCCACCACTTTATTAATACAGCCCTAGGGATAAGACAGGGTCTGAACACAACTTCTGATTACAGAGGCAAGATGTTTGCCTTGATTTCCCCATGTTGCCCCAGGGTGACAACTTAGCTTTGCATTATAACTATGGCCACAGACTGTTAATCTACATCAGAGAGAGCAGTAATTGAAAAAAAGAAACATTTCTGAACACATTGGTTGTCAATCCATTATGTTTCTGCACATTTCATGCACCCTATGGACCTCATGCATCTTAAACGTGAAATATGGGTCTCAGGAAACCTCTGCATTTGCCGAGTTTGCAAAGTGTTCTGCAGCTGCCTTTTCCTCCTATGCATCTTCATCATCTGCCTCAGCCACAGTGTAATCCTTCACAGCATGAGAAATGGAGGAAAAATATGCTTGAGTAATTGCATGTACAGTTGATGCATAAATGTGTGCACCTGTGACCAAAACATGTAAGCATATGCACACATACATAGGAAAAAGTTTTGATGATAAATTGTCTTTATAATTGCCATTTGGTTGCCTCCTGCTGTTAGTGACTCCAGTGAGTCATCAAGCTCACCTTGTATGTTTGCTTTTGAAATACTGATAAGAAACAAATTTACATCAGTGGTAGGTACACTTGTTTTAGGCAGCTTTTTTATCCCTTTCAGATCCTGTGTCTTGCTGATACACTCTTAGTAGGATTGATTACCTTAACTGTTAATGCCTTTCTTTTTAAACCTGTTGGTGTGATCAGATGTACTGTGAGCGCAAGATGTGCACAATCTATGAAGGTTTCATTGTAAGAGAAAAGAGATGAGAGAAAAGTAGGGTTCCACTCAACTGAAGCAGGGCCGAAAGCCAGCACAGGCAAGGGCAGATGATATTTCCAGGCCCCTTGCATTAATCATTGATTATTAATTGTAATCTTTTATTATTTTCCAGTAAATAACAGTAAGTTTACAAGTTGTAAATCAACTGGAAAACTACATTTTATAACTTAATATAGATGGCAAATGATAGAAAAAGTGTACACAGCTAGCTCTACAACACTGCATGAGATGAACATTTTAGACCTGTGTACATGTAAGTGGTCAGTAAATGTGGGAAAATGACAAAAGATAAAATTTCTCACACCTCTTCTACAGTAAAATGTCACAAGTGGATGTGAAAAACTCGATAGGATTAAAGAATGAAGATTAAAGACAAAACAAGGTTTATATCCTTCACCCTAATGGATGTGTGATATCATAGTTGTCACAGATTAGGGTACAATTACTGGACATACCAGTAGCTCTAGTGGTGGTGAAGCCTATGCTTTATAGATTTTATGAAGTCTAGTTTTTTTTTCTTCATAATTTCTTTTCTTTTCACTTTTGTTTAAAAGAAAATGAAAAGAAAAAATTACTGACTAAAACTGGGCCCACTCCACAGCTGCTGAGCAGGGTACACCAGCCCTCCATGTCCCTCCCTCTCATCAGGTCTGAACTGAAGCCCCCAGAACTAATGTTAATATTTTTGTGTTTCTATATATCACAGCCTGAATAATGATTTCCACTGTGGATTTCTGCTTTTTAAATTACATCCTTGTGTTCTGGAGGTCTAGTCTGAAGAAAAAAAACTATTGGAAGCAATGTTTTTTTTTTCTTTTTGATTGTTGCTTCCATAGAAGAAAATCCTGGCATTGGTGATTAACTAAAGTACCTGAAAACCCTCACTTTGCATAAAAAAACAAAAAAAAAAAAAGCCTGATTGTCCAGGAAAGCTGAAGTATGCCATTCTGCAACTCCTGGAAATACCGGCAGTACCTCTCCACCCTCCCCAAATCCCCTCATTATCTGGCAACAAGCAAAAGTTGGCAGATTGCCAGCGATCTGTTATTTGCAGTGCTGGCGTAGGGAATATTTTCGTGATGAGGTTGGGTACACAGCACCTTAGCGTATGATGTAGCTTCATTCACAGCTTTCTCCAACACCTTCAAGCATTTTGTCCGTCAGCCTTGTTGTTGTTAACCTCATAACCTACCACTCATTTTATTACCACGAGGAAGTCCTGCTGCAGCCTTCCATGTCAATGACTTCCAAAACTTTTTTTTTTTGCCCAGACATCTTGCAGTTCGTTGTCACTCATCTTTCTTTGTTGAGCACGACGACGAATCAAGTGTGGTCTGCCAGGCTAGACCAGATGACTTGGCTTTGAGAGCACGGCGCCGTTGGTCTCGCGTGCACCGACTGAAGTGTGGAGCGAAGCCATTGTTATGGCAGCGGAAGTCGTTGTCGGTGGTAGATTGTTATCACGCCGAGCGGATTCCAGAGCGCGGCGCCCTCTTTGCGACTGCGTGACACGGGGTGAGAGAGTCGCCATTGAGCCCAGTCACACCTGTGAAGTGGCCATTGTTCGCCCATTCAGGAGATGAGATTGAATGAGATGACAGGCGGCACAGCGGGATCACGTGCGCCGCTCCCTCTCCCTCCGGAACTTGATCTTTGGACACATACCATGGATGTGGACTGCTGTCTGCCGAGACCAAAGCCGCGACTTTTTTCCCTGTTTTAAATCCTGGGGCCAACGTTGTGGCTTGTTAACGGACTTTTCGATGAGGTCCTTGTTAAAATGTTAACTATTCGCGTTGTTTCAGTGTTAACTGTTTATATTTTTAAATCAAAGACACATACAACTGAAGTATTCAGATCAGTTGCTGAAGCACACACACTCATCAAGTCGAAAACAAAAGAAAATGCCTACGATGCAGCTTTCAAGTTGTACATATTTGCGTCTTATCAACCAGTTCGGCTCATTTGTGAAAAAAGTGATTTAAAAAAAATTAGTGGGTGTGGCTTACATACAGGTGCGCTCAATAGACCAAAATTTACGGTATATTTTAAAAAGTGAATATACACGAACTGGAAAATTGACAGATCTCTGCTTTGAATATTGCTATTTTAGTTAGCATGTTGTCTTTTTATTTGTACTTTAACGATGCTGTTACGGTCTGCGTATTCAATCATCTGTGACTCACAAATCGAGTCTGAGGGATTTCCCATGGCTGCAAGAAGTTCAGAATGACGAGAGCTACAGTTCAGATTTGCGGTTTTTTTTCGGGGACAAAAAAGAAAACTATTACACACAATTCAGTGCGCAGTCATGCTGAAAGTATATTAAAAAAGGCAGAGACCTGGCGGGATAACTGCAACATCTCACGGAAGGGCGGAACGTTCACGAGAGCGCGCAATGTCGACAGGGTGGTGCGAAACATTAAAACTAATAAGTCATTCTTGAACTTGTATTGAAATTACCAAGTGGAATGATAATAGCTATTCTCCACGAACCACTTCAAGTTTTTGGGGGCCGGAAGTCGGTGAAGCACTAACATTTGCTCCATCCTGGAATGTTGAAAATTGGGGGAATACGAAAGTGATGTGAGGTTGGGGCTGTAAACACTTGCCGGCTGAGCAAGAGAGGGGAGGGAGGGTTTCCTGAGGTGCTCCCTTATCAAGGCGAGATCAAAGACTGATGAATGGAGGGCACAGAGAGTTGCCAGGTGGGAGGTAATAACATAGGGGAGAGGGGGAAGTATAGCGACATTAGTTTCCTGTAAGCGATTATCGGCCCTTAAGGGCTCTTTTATGTGTGAGAACACGTTGACGACACAGGCCGGACTGAACCGTTGCTTAGACTCAATTGCATGTCTGACACAGAAACTTAGCGCACGATGCAGCGTGCTTTGAAAGGGTTGAGGAAAACAGGGGAAAAAAAAACACAACAAAAACAAACAAACAAACTAGAAATAAGGGTTGAGTTTTTTTTCGATTTTCAGGGAGTTTGTCATAGCGTCCATAACAACCAGTATCAATACTGTCCTCACCACCACCACCACCAGAGAAAAGCAAAGATTTCGTTTCATTTGATTTATTTCGCACATGTGTTCATAAGTCTTCGTACTCCGTCGCGGATAGACCAATCAGTTTTTTTTTATTTCTTTATTTAACATTTTCGATAGCCTTCACTCTTGGGAAATGTGTGATTAATGTTTTTATCCTTACAAAAGTATATCACATTTTTAAGACGAAGAATTTAATTATTTTAAATAATATTCTGATTATTATTTTACTTAGTTAAATCTGCTATACTCTATCTTTTGGATTAAATAAGCGATTCCTTTTACGCAACACCTACTATATCTCCGAAAGACCCAAATGTTATCTACACTTTAAAATCACATATAATTAATAATATATAGTCAGGGCAGCTGAGTGATGACTCGTGACTCGTCAGTCAAGGCCTCGCTCTGTCCCTACCCCTGAAATTCCATCTCGCATCCTTGGGTGTGTGAGCATCCAAGGCTGGGAACGCCTGCTTCAGATGGAGCTTATAAAACATATCCCAGTTTCTGACCTAGTTACTGAAATAAACCGCGTGAACTGACAACAAATCACTCACGCGCCTGTAATACAGTGCGATATGACTCGATAGCTCTCAGAGAAGGAAGGAGTTGTGGGTACTGACGGTAGTCAACTGTGGAGAAGTAGCTGTAACAGGAGCAAAAATAGAGCAGATTAAGCGGATAACGGTAGCAAAAGTAATAGCAGCAGCAAAAATGATGAACACAGCTTTTGGGACCTTGCTGAGCTCTGTATCAGCGCTGACAACTAGCAACCCCATTCCTCAGTTTATCTCGGACATCGTGTGCGCCGTTAGAAATGGCGACTGATACCTAACATTTGTCAGCTGGCAACAACCGAGGATGCTGAACAAAGTTTTCCCCTCTCCCTCTCAAAGGTCTTTGACATTAAGCTCTCTTTCTCTTTCTTATACACTCAGAGTTCGGGTGTCAAACACAGGTCTTGTAATAGCCAGCGTGCCTCTCTTGAAATCTTTGGTTAGCACTCTCGCACCCGTGTACGTGTCAGCTTCGTCGATGAGCTCCACAGAGAACAGCAAACGCCTTTGGGTATTACCCGCCTGTCCCCCTCGCCCTGCCTCCGATGACTTCCCTCCCCCCTTCCCCCCACCAACCTTTACAGCATCTATCGCAGTTACTATCTCTTGACTCTTGAAGGCGCATTTCTCGCGTTGGTGATTCTCCACCCCGCCCCCCCCAAGTAGTACTCTTATCCCTCACCCGACCCTCCATCCCGCAGCTCACTGTGCGCAGCATTTCCTCCTCCACTTCAGCGGCCCGCGGCCCTACTTGACACGGGAGAAGGGTGCGTGGCGCAGGGTGGAGGTAGAAGAGGTCCGCACCAGATTTTTCCCACGCTTCGAAGGTTTCCCCTTCCCCCTACCGGCCGCTTGCTGGGGAGGACGACTGTCGGCCTGTTGAGCGTCGCTTACAAATCGGCAGCGAGCAGATGCAGCGCCGTGACTTATCGCAGCAGCAGCAGCAGCATCTCAGTGCTGTGGCTCATTTCAGGTTTGCGGGCCATCTGTTAGCTGAGTGACGTATCGCAGTCGCACGTAACCGGTCAAGTGTATCATTGCTAGATACCAGTAACTTGTCTCCTGTTACCTTTCTTATCGCCTAAAGATTTGGGTTAAGTCTGTGTCTGTACATTCCTGGATGGACCATGGAGCCAAACCGGTGTTTACCAGCCCGGCATTTTGGTCCTGTCAGGTGTATCCCATCCCCAGATTCACCAGTCAAGTGTATCTCCTTAGTGTGTTCACTGGTGTGCTGTAGGGTGTTCCCTCACTCTATATCTCATCACGGAGACATGCTTTGTTCCTGTCCATTCTTTTTCTCTCTCATGTCTTATATTTTTTCTGCTTCATACATTTCTTCTTGTTCTCTGCAACTGTGCTATTCCTTGAGCTTGTGGTGTGAGGGGCACACAGGTTTTTCTTTTTCTACTTTATCATTGAAGTGGCTAAGCATTATCACCTTGTTCCAGGTGAATTTCCTAAATGCTCTGTTTGCTCTTGGATAAAACACCGTGTTAAGTTATAGATATTCACTGATCCAGTTACATTCAGTTACATTGCACTTGCATGTCTTTTCCCCTACAGGCTGGTGGATCAGAGATTTTAAAATTTTTCCTTGGTTCTCAAATTTAGCTTGTTCATTAAAAGCTCTTTCTGGAGATTTAAATCTATCTTGGATAACTACATTTTTGTTTTTAACCCACAAAAAGCAAATCTACATTAAACGTTTTTTGGTAACTTTTTATGTTTGGCTAGAAAATGATGGAATAGTACCAACCACGCATTCTTGTCAACAGTTAAAAAGTTATAACTGCCGTTAGTCTCAGAGGAAAATATTCATAGCTTCCTATGATCTAAAGTTATTATCCTAAATTTTAATAATGAACGCATAACTTCAGTAATTAACGATGATTGTGCAAACAAGCAAGGCAATTTCCCATCATCAACTGCTGTGTATTATAACTGCTTAATAACCTCTTGTATTGCTGTTATATTTTTAATACTTTTCTTCTTTGAAGGGCTTCATGGTTGTGCATGAAATATTTGGTGCAAAACTGAGAACAAAATACCAGAATTCTGTGAAGTGTTGCTCAAAGAAACCCACACACCAGAGCACATATACACCAAAATACTGTGAAAAATAACTTCATGGTAAATGCACTACCACATCCAAATCAGTCTTGTGGAGAATAGCTGTATTGTTAAATTCTCAGATGATACTGCATTGTTAACCTTGTTGCAGATGCATATGCAAGATCATGGCATAAATGATATTTGTAGGTGGATATCTTGAGAATAGATGTGAAGTGTGAAGTGAACTCAGATTTTGGTAAAAAAGTATCTTGAACTGAGCTTTAGCCAGTCATTGGGAATAAAACCCTCAAACAATTTACCCCACTTTTATTATGCCCAAACATAGCTATATTAAAGAAATTAAAAGTAGGTCTTCAATAAGGAGATGGTGAGCTATGGAGGAGGGTTGGAGCAGGCTATAAAAGAAACACCACTGCCCAATTAAAGAGGAACAGAGGAGACACTGAATGTCCAGAAAGTTCTAAATGTGTTACACCTGAAACAGGCTGTATTGCTATATAAATCACCCGATCAATCACTATTGTTGCATTTCACTATATTTCAATCCATATCTATATTATTATATCTCAGGTGGAAAAAGGATACCAGGTGACCTGTTGATCATTTTCTTACCTGCTAAATATTGTAACATTCTGGAACAGTTTACCTTGCTGGGCTTGCTAAGCTCATCTTGATTCAAGAGGATTAGGGTTGGGTGAGCTGGAGTGGGAGAGATATTGAGGGGTGGGATAAGGAGGTGAGAAGGAAAATGCATTTAAAAATGTTTGTTAATATGGCATCTGGCAACATTATTGCAGATGGTGGTACTAATGATTTATGGACCCTACATGGGTGATAAAATGCTTTTCAGCACACCCTTGGCATGGAAAAGTTAAGATTTTCTCCCCAGGAAGTTATCAGCAAAACAGATTTTTTTTTCTGCTGTATCCAAACCTGTCTGTGAGGACAGAAAGCCCCTTTGTGCCTGCTTTTTTTCATGATTCAGTTTCGACAGTTATCCTTCAAGATGTACAGTGTTGGGGTCTTTAGAGCCGTGGATGCATGTAGACTGTGTACTAAAGCTAATTAAATGACACTAAATCCATCATTCTTCAACATTTTAAAGAGTGCTTTAATTATAGTAGATGGATGCAGTATAAAGAACATTAAATCCTGGAGCTCATCAGGAACATTTAAAGCAATCTTGTGAATAGATGAAGGCTTAATAAGTAACCAAGGCACAAAACACTTAAGCTTTAGTGTTTCCAGAGCAGTTCTGAACAGAACTGGAAATCTGTATAATAATTCTTCCATCATAATTACTTTTTTTCTTTCTTTTCTAGTTTGCTGCATGTTTTCCTGTAGTGTCTGAAGATATTCAGCTTTCCTTTCAGGGTAGCATATTTTCAACATATTTCTTGCCTTGCCAGCTTATACACCTATTAAGATGATGTTTTGAAGAGGTGGGGTAAAGGTGGTAGAGAGAAGAGAGTGCAGATACACAAATCCCAGTAAATTTATTTTCTACCAGCCCTATGTATTACAAGATAGATTTTGTTACCTGAAGCATTTGACTAAACCATCTTTGTTTGTGATCATTCTTGTATAGTTATCTGTGTTCAAAAGCCTGAGATAAATATAACTAGAAATTCTGGTTGTCACATTGGTTTATTTAATAGTTCCATAAGTGCAGGTGTTTACTGTCATGTTATATACTTGCTCTTGGCTGATACAATAATTTTCAGTGGTATAGACTAACGCAAGCAGAGTGGGACAGACAAGCTTACACATGGGTGCAGCATGCTTTTTCTCTGAGGGTTGTGAAAACATTTCTCCTTCTCAATACTCCCCTACACTGTTCTCTTGCACAGAATGTGCAAGTGCCCACTATGGATTTGCTCTTTTGAGTCTCTTACAAAAAAGAAGTGGCTTAGATATGTCTTGGATCTGCTGGTTGGGGGATGTGAGAGGTCCTTGTAGCGATCTCCCTGAAAGATAACCAGAGACCAGCATTCTCCCAGGCCGCTTCGATGAGAGTCACTCAAAATAGGCACACAACTGAAGCAGGTTTTTTGTCTTTTGTTTGGGGTTTTTTTTGTCTCTCTCTTTTTTGAGGGTCTTACCTCACATGGCCCTGATTGTCAGCATACATGCTCACCTTAAAAACTCATATCTAGATAGTTGATAATAAGGGGATTTTAAAAAAATGGAATATACACTAACTTTTGAAAAAAAAAAATAATAGTGACAATAGTTACTATTTAAATATTTTTTTGTTTCTGATAACCATCATCTAAATGGGTATAATTTTAGCTGTTTTTGCCTTTTGAAATTCTTGTGCTATGACTCCATCTAGCCAACTCTGACACTTTATGTACACTGAATAGATTAATTCTCCTTGTGGACACACTCATGCTCATGAAGCTGGATAACACTTAGCCTTTGACTTTTTAAGGGAAATTGCACTGAGATGATAAGCAATGTTTGTGGTTGCCATATTTTCCAGGTGCTGATAGTTTGGGTTTCTTTAGTTTTTTCTGCTTTTCTGGAACGCAGTGCATTCTTGGTAAGATGTTTTTATTGGCTCTTCCATTCCCTCCTACCCAGTTTCTCCGACCTAATAGACCAAGAGTCTTATTTTTGAAGAACAGAAGTCCCCCTATTATTGAAAAAGAAGCCACTATTCCGAAAATTGGTAGCATCCAACGCTTTACCAGAAAATCAAGCTAAATGTTGTTGTTATATATTTGCACAATTCTGTAGTATGTCGCGCAAATTTGCAGGCTAAGAAAGCTAATGACTTCTCTTTTATAGTCACTTTGAAATAATCTTTCGATGAGAATAACATCTTTATTATGGACAGGACAAGAGCAAATGTCGCCTTTATAGTTAATGGTATGGTCATGTTTATGCTGTTCTGTTCAGGTGTTTTTGACATCAGTAATCAGTGCCGAGTAGCCATTCTTTTGTGGTGGGGTGCTGCATGTTCACAGGGGAACTATCATTCAGCCCATGCTTGCTCTTTATGATCCTCAGTGCATCGGTAGTATGCAGGCGCAGGTGATGCCTATGGTGGGCTTGTCTCTCAGAAGCGCTGTTCCTGGGTTTCTGACAGGTAAAGGGAATGTATACAGATGCATGTGTCTGCCCTTAAGAGTTAATAGGCAGAACCACGGTGGTACCTATGAGACAGGTGCCAGAAGTTTCTCCCAGCTTGCCGATATAGCCTTAGTTGCTGGCACGCGTTAAACTCTTGTCAGTGCATAATAGCCTTTCTCACATGAAGTATCTCTTGTGATGTCAAGCCGGGGGTGGTAGATCTTTCACCGCTGCAGTGCATCCGTGTTCCTTTGTGATTTGGGAGCTCTGTAGGGACGAGTACCTTCATATCATTGGCTTAAGGGCTATATGCAGGACTTACCTGGTATTAGTTTAACCCTATATTTGGGTTAGGCTCTGTCTGGCACGTTTGAACCCGTGTAACTTAGATGTGGGGCTTTACTGACTGTGCCTCCTTGTTTCAACTCGCTGTGTTCTTTAAGACAAGTGGGGAGTGGTTTGCTTGTACCTCTGACAGTGTTATCGCAGAATTATTATGTTCCAGCTTATTACCATGCCGGAGAGAGTGATCTTAAGAAGGCAAATTTGAACACAGCTCTGCTTTGAGCTTGGGTCACCCAACTGTAAAAATAAATAGGTGTGCAGTGAGTCATTTGAGTTGGGAACGTCCATATACCATCCTGTTTACGTCAAGCTCGCCTCTATTCTTTATTTGCACACACGCCTTTTGGCAAATATGTCTTGTGGGCGTGGCAAGCTGCAAGTGCAGTGGTATACGCGGGGCACACTTGTTATCTATGTGTACTATAGTAATAGGGAAATTAATGTGTTGAATAATAACATTGTATACATTCCTTAGTGTAGCAATTGACATGTGGACGTCGAATAGAAGACAAAAGCACTGCTATAGCCTACACCACCAGAGAAGATTAAGAAAGACTTCTGGAGGTTCGAATAGTCGTTATTTCTTTCTCGAAGTTTTTTATTGAGAAGTGTGTCATGCATTTTAATGCCTTTACGCAAGTTGAAGGGCCTTTCCTGGCAGTGTTAGCATGCTAACGTTGTTTTTATCGTACGTTCGTGCTTGTCTGTGCTTGTTTAAGTTTTTTTGAATTTCCTGGCTGACTGTTGTTCTTGCTAATTATTAGACCATTGTGAAAGTCAGTGCGCACATATGTGCACGCACATTTAGTCGCTGGGCCACATCACCAATATACAAACCGGATGGTGATAACGTATATGAATATTGTTTAGCAATATTAACCCGATGGTATGTTTACGTCTATCTGGATTTATAAGTACGGAGGCGTTTATGAGAGATTATTCATGCGTTGAGGTTCCTTTTATCTACTCACCACCACAGAGAGGAATTATGGAGCTGGTGTGACTATGTTCGGCTCTGCAGTTCTGCTGAGGAGACGCAACACCAACAGAGATTATTTATTTGTCCATATGGTGTGTGCTTCTGTTGACGTGTGATAATGAGGCAGCAATGCGGCAGGCTTCGTCAATTTGTTCGAGTCAACAACCAGCGGCAAAATCAGGCTTTGACAGTCTCGGTCAGTGTGTGTATTGGATGGCCTCGTGGTGTTCTCCCCTGCGGATCGACAGGGGGAGTTTAGAAGGATGAAGGCGCCGCGCGACTTACAGGGCTCGGCCATGCTGGCCCGCAGGGCAGTCAGCGCTCCACTTATGGATACCTCGAGTTGGGTCCAATTTCGGTAGTCTGCTTTTCGCTCTGATCAGAGATTGGTATGCTGCAGAAACAGTTCCCTTGCAAGTGTCGCGTGCCAAGAATAAAATGCCTGTTTACACGCAAGTGATGATGTCCGACCATCTGA